>NC_051275.1:22290341-22415341 GCF_015220745.1 Sebastes umbrosus
GACAAATCCTTTACACATTTCTGCATTTTCTGGTTTAAAAGTGACTCTTAACGATTGTGAGCCACTCCATAGCCCTATACACCTTTCATAAACTGTATGTCCAGTATATTATGAACAGTGAGAACAGCAGTGGTTGAGCCACAGTGCTTAAAAAAAGACAGACAATGCAGAGACCAGGGAGGCCTTCATGCATCATATGTCTGCAGTTTAGGATCACCCCTCTGAGCACAAAGCAGCATGGGCTCTGTTCAGGGAACGAGAGAGAAAATAGAGAGAGACTGTGCAGATGATGTCGCCACAGGGCCTTCTTCTGTGCGTGTGCGTGTGTGTGTGTGTGTGTGTATGTGTGTGTGTGTGTAGTCCTGGGCTATACTCTCTGAGTTATGTAAGCTGTTTGGGAAAAGGGCTGAACTCTGCACACTGTAAAGAGGAGGGGTGAGGGGTATCAAAAATACAATTTACAGGGGCTGAAAATAACACAGATTGTATCCTAAGACGCACACAGAGACAAGCTACAGTGATTCAACAGTCTACTCCCATTACGATTCTCCTAACTTCCTTAATGTGTGCACAACTTTTGACTTTGGAGCATAATCCTCTTTTCTCTCCTCCTCTCAAAATCACCACCCTCATCTCTCTCTCTCTTTTCCAACTGTCTGTGTGTGTGTGTGCACGTACGGGAGGCTACAGTGCTACAGGCTGCAACTAAGCCCCAGACACATATCCGCTTTTTTTCCAACAAATGCCACCATCTGTGTGAGACTCTGATGCCTGAGTGTCTGTGTTGCGTGTTTTATGCATGTTGCGTTGCGCTTAAGGGATTATTCCTACTTTTATTAGATGATACATGGGACTAAGGAGAAGTGTAAAACACAGAAGAGACTAAATTGCTGTAGTCTTCTAGTATGTATGTACCAAAGCAAGATGTAGAGGTAGATTTAGGCCTTGGGAACAGATATTAGTTAGGCCTATGTGCACAAGTTTTTTTTATTTGAGGAGGCCTGAGCTGATTCCCTTTTTTTACTTGCATGATTTTCTTTTTATGCATACAGTAGGTAATAATGAGCATTGTTGAAGGAAGCCTGAGATCTAAGATGTTCATTGCCGATGACTGCTTCTCTGTAATTGTTGTGCATAGTCTGCACATACCAACCCCACCACTGACCATTCATTCATTCATTCAATCATGCATTCATCCATTCATTAATTTATTCATCCATTCATCCATTAATTCATTCATGTCATATCAATGTATACCACTGTGTAATAATACAATGATGTGAACTCAACCATTCAGTCTGTCTACTATTATATTTTATATTTTGTTTCTTATGTTTACTTATTTGTTATATCTTTATTGTTTACTTATTTATTATATTTTATTTTTCACTTATTTATCATATCTTTATTGTTTAATTATTTCTTATATTTTTATTGTTTACTTTTTTATAGTTTTATTGTTTACTTATTTATTATATATTTTTTGTTTACTTATTTATTCTATTTTTATTGTTTACTTATTTATTATGTCTTTATTGTTTGCTTCAAATTTATTATATCTTGTTTTTGTTTTGTTTTTACTGTTTGCACTGCCTCCCTTTGCTGCTGTAACATTGCACATTTCCCTGTTGTGGGACCAATAAAGGATTATTTTATCTTATTTTATATGACAATAAATAACTTAAATCTTGATATCTCTGTGTGAGGTTAGCCGTTACAACGCCTCAATGAGACGTTGTCAAGGTGCCAAAAGTGTGTTTTACATTGTTTATAGTGTTAATCTGTGATGTGCAAAGTGGTCTTAATCTGCAACCCTGAGATCAACTGCTTCTGTCTGGGGAAATCACTTGTTTGTTTTAACCTGATTGATTGAGTGGAACATGCTGGAAACCATTTGTTCATTGTACCAAAGCAGAAAGAGACAAATAAACTCAATGACGGAGTTTATTTCACCAGGAAGAGTCACACAGACTGTTGTGGACATGCAGGTGAAATAGTGAGCTGGACTGAGTTGGATCAGATGGTTCAGGCCCAATAAACATATTGAGGGTTTAGCTGCTAGTTTACACCTAGAGGACTCTATCCAGAGTGACTTCAGCTTTCATCTCCCTGCGAACTTAATGACATGGAGCCTGTTGTAAACCTGCATCATGGAAGCAGCTGCATCACTCTGAGGCCAGAAGGTGGTCGGTGCTTGTCTGTCATGGTGGCAGCCAGAGAGCTAAACTGAAGACGGAGAGCCTCCAAGCTCAGGTTGGCATGGATTTAGACCAGAGAGGCTGCAGCTGAGGCAGGAACCAGAGGCAGGAACCAGAGGCAGGAACCAGAGGCATGCAGCAGCAGCAGCAGCAGCAGCAGGAGATCACAGAGGCCATGGAAGATGACAGTTACATTCCAGTCAACGTAAGTGATAAATTAACCAAACATTTTGTGTTTCTTTTTCCACCATGACCAGTGGTGTAGTGGTCGTTGAGGAGGTGGGTGTACTACTAGGTAGATGGGTAGTAGGTTACTGAGGAGGAAGTGGGTATACTTCCAATGGCTTGTGGCTGACAGGTGGGTATACTGTAAACTGAACTGCTAGAAAAAGAGGTGGGTATACCTGCGTATACTTGCGTATACCCTCCACTATACCATTGACCATGACCAAGGATTTTTGTAAATTAAAAAAAAAGTGCAACCAAGATATATAATGGTTTATATACATGTAGAATTTAGGATCACCTTAAAAAAGATCAATTAAAAAATGCATTTATTTGAAATCTGAAGGTGTCAGATATGATAGCTCATCACATCTGGTGTGGAGAGTTATTCTCTCTCACGCAGGCGCAGAACGTACGTGCTAACTGGCCGTTGGCTGTCGTCTTGGCTGTGTGTTCAAGTGTAACTTGTCATCCAAAACACAGGCGAGGTGAGGCGATGCAACAGTCGGTCTTCATCGCCGCTAGTTCTTTGATATCGGGTTGGTGTGCCTGGGCCTTAACAACAAACGAATGAATGAGCGTTGAACCAACGTTGTCGAAGAACCATCAAAAACCTTAAATGGAAAAGAGTACTCATGTACTCATGTACATGTTGGCTGTACATGCAGCCAACATGTACGTGTGTGAGTGCACACACTCTTTCTGAAGTCTATTAATGGATAGATAAGCACAACTGTCTCATATGATTTTCTTTAATTCATGCTGCTAAGTCAGCCAGCAGCCATCTGGCACCCCGTGACACACACACACAGTCAGATATTAACACACACACACACACAACAAACTCAGAGGGACTGACAATCTGAGGGCATGCAGCAGTCAGAGAGAGGATATTATGACAGGCCAGAGTGACCAGAACTCCCAGCTGATTCAGTTCATACTCTCTCCCTCTTACACACAAACGCACACCACTGGCAAAGTCATGAGAAAAGCATTGTCTCTTTTTTTGTAGGCCAGGAGAATAGAGTGATTTATCATGTCCCATTTTTTGCCTGTCTTCCAGGCATTTGTAAAACCATCCCGGGCTCTTGAATGACTCTCAGGGGCTCAGTCCGTCGAGGACTCCGAGAGAGGCTCAATTAAATAAACTCAAAAGCTAGACTGTGTGTTCTTGGTGAAAGCTGGGCTAACCCCTGCAGGGTTCAAACGATTTCACAGATAATATGTTAAAGCTCAGCACAATATGTGGTCCAAAAAATGTCGAAGCTATTCATGTGACACAAGCGAAGAGAAGGAGATGTGCTGCTGCGAAAATGATGCGGCAGCGTCGGGCTCAGCACATGACGGACTGAGGTCAGCTGGCTTTGTGCTGACATAAAACTCAAACACTGTAGGTTTTTGTTGAATTATGTTGCAGATTTTTCCGCAACTTACTGTAGCCTCAGAAAAGTTTCCATTTCAAATGAAGTACTGTGTGACATTGCATCGTTTTATGTTGCCTTAAGGACTCCCGCTCCAACACAAACCAGTCTGCCAACAGTTTACATTTTAGGGACTTTTTAATCCAGTGACTGATGATCCTGACCAGATAGGAGCTTCAGTGACCTTACTGTATGTGACTCTAATCCTCTCATCCAAACATATATGACAATGACTATAATCATGTAGAGGTAGAAAAACTGTAGCATAGAACACTTTAGATTCAGTGAGAGTTGAAAACTTAAAACATGCAACTCATTTCTACATAAAGCAGACACTCTGTCGTCCCTGTGACCCGCTTTGAGCTTTAATTTAGCACAGTTTAGTTTAGTCTGAGGCTTAATTTGCAATTGTGCTTTTTAAGCCCTTTCTGGTGCCCTGATAAGTTATGCATCAAAAGTGAAATTATTAAATATGCGCACAGAAAGCAGCTCACAGAAAGGAGTTGTATAATGTTGCGCCGAGCATCACTTACTTTCCTCAGTGTGTTTTCTTTTTCTGTGTCTGCTGATATAATGTAATTAACTCGATGTTCTCCAGTGTAGTTAGAGGGGGCAGAGTAATGTCAGCCCAGCTAAAGATCATAGTGGAATTTGCACATGCACTACATACAGTAAACAACATGTGCATATATTATGTGGCTGACTGCAAACGTGTATTTCAAAAGACAACCCATTCTTAAAAAAACAGGATGTTACACCTCTGTTCATCATGGAGGCTGATGAAATTAACTTGAACCATAATGCAATGTAGAACCAGTGTAGGCCAGCTATCTGGACTACTTTACAAAGGCATGTTCAAGCGGACCAACTGTGTTTTTAGCCCCCGAGCTAACCGGCCTTGAACTGGAGCAAGGCAATCCAAATGTGAAGGATGAACACTTTGAAAATGGGTTTAATTAGTTTTGGGAAAGCTCAGCCCTGGGCTGAAGATAACACTGGACTACAACACACTGCGGTAAAACCGCAAAAGATCAAGTGAAGATGGCAGTGCCCATAGGGTCTCCGGTTAATGCTGTGAGGCTTATGAGTGGTGGGAATGGCAGGATGGAAGAATGGAGGAAGGAAGAGGACAGGGGAAGGAAGTGAAGGAGGAAGGAGAGGGATTTTGGGCTACAGGAAGGTATTAAAGCCAGCACAGCAGGGATGGAGGGAGGGGAGCACAGACAGAGAAAGGAAGGAAGGGATTAAGATGAGGAAGGATAGATAGGAGGAGTGAGAAATGTCTGGAAAGCATGTCAGCTCAACTGGAGCTAATTTTCTTTGCTAGCAGTTGATTTATTTCCAACAATTCCTCACACATAAAGGTTAAGTCAGGTGGTTTGTCAGTGCCTTCTGAAACGATCCATATGACTGTTTCAGTTGACAACTCCGGGACTGAGAAGTGCAGCCAATGCTGAGGTACCTTAAACTTGCATTCTTTCTGATAGCCAGCAGGGGGCGACTCCTCTGATTGCAAAAAGAAGTCAGATTGTATAGAAGTCTATGAGAAAATGAGTCTACTTCTCACCTGATTTATTACCTCAGTAAACATTGTGAAAATTAGTTTATGGTCTCAATCACTAGTTTCAAGTCTTCTTCAATACAGCATGATGTTCATTTAGTAAATTATAGTCCCATTTAGAGTCAAATAGACCATAAAGCAGGGTATGCTTTAGGGCGTGGCTATTGTGATTGACAGGTCGCTACCACAGCGTTGTCCGGTCTGGCAGTCCTCCCTGTTTTCGTCTTACAACTTTAACCCTTTCACAGTGTGTTTACCGTTCATGAAAGCTATTTTGGTCGCCTAAAAATATCTTATTCATTGTTCCGTTGTACTTAGATCCACCCTGTGTCACATCTGGTTGCAAAAACAAGATGACGACGGCCAAAAACCAAGATGGTGACGGCCAAAATGCCGAACTTTAGGCTTCAAAACGGTGGTCCACAAACCAATTGGTGACATCACGGTGGCTTCGTCCACTTCTTATATACAGACTATGGGTTGTTCCTAAATGGACTCATATGAGAGTTGACAAGGCAAAAAGCAGTTATAATCAAGATTTTTACGTCAACAATGGATCACATGAACCCACAGAAAATTATCATCAGACTCCCTTCAGCTCTACTGAGCATTTTAGTGTCTTTCATCTTATTATTTTGGTTTAACTGCCTGCAACTTTACTGTTTTGGTTCAGCCCTCATCAGCGTTGTTTCCAGATGCAGCAGGCAGCTGTAGTCAGTGAAAAAGCTATGATAAACCCAATGCATACAGAAAGTCAGCGACTAGCTAGAGCAGTCATTCCCAAAGACTGGGTCGGGACCAAAGAAATAAAATAGATTTTAATAGGGATGCCAAATAAATTTGCAGTATTTCTTCCATAGTCTTTAATTAAACATTTATATCTGCAGTTCACCTTTGAGCCACATGAGGGAGCCTGAATGTTTGTATTGTTCTGATAATTGTAGCCTACTTATAACATTGAATCTAATATGAAAGGCTAGTGTACACCCCATTTGTTTTACTGATGAGAGGAGAAAAACGAGAGCCTGTTAACTCCGCTTAAATGCATTTATTTGGTCTCATTTATAAAGTATTTAACATGTATATGGTTTAAATAACATGCATATAACAAAGTTGTGATTTCTCAAACGTATATCTCTCCAAAAGGACTGATTACCTATTCAAGATGATGTAAGGTGATGCAGAAATGGCAGTAAAAATGGTCCGCTCTTTTATGCACGAATTTGCTCTTTTCGCGATTCATAGATATAAGGCCTGTATGAATTGGGTCGCAATAATTTATCATTTTTAAAAAGTAGGCCCCCAGAAAAAAGTTTGGGAAAACACAGAGCTAGAGAACATAGTTGAGTAATTAGCAGCTAAAGAGCCAGATATTTCCATCAGGAGTTGGTGGAGACCAAATACAGAGCTAAAAGGAGAGTTAATATGTAGAGATAAAGTACAGCGAGCCAGTCATTGTTGTGAAATAAATCCCAACAGGGCGATGCGGCACCCTGATGCATCGCCCATTGATCTGTTATACATAGCAACGGTCTACTATAAAGAAATAACAGACCATAGAACGCCGTGATTGACCAATCAGAATCGAGTATTCAACAAAGCCGTGTAATGATAGACTTCAATTCATTGGGTGGCCAAAAAAAAAAATCCAAAATATATGTTAATGTAGCTCCTTATCTGCTGGATGTGTTACTGTTTGCTAACATGTTCACCGTATCAATTTATAACCTGATAATATGTCAACGTTGTGTTGTTTAAGCTGCCCAGCCGAAATCAGTTCATTCAGGACACCACTAAACCGAAAATGCTGCTGTTTGTTATTAGATTTTACACCATTTGAGCAGAACAAGTGAGAGCTGAAGTGAAAGGGAAGGAGTGGGACTGTGCTGTTTGGACAAGGCAACGCGGCTTGCATGATAGGATTGTTTTCATGCCAAAATCATCCACTGGCTAGGAGATCGGGAGGGAGATGTCTGTTTGTAATTGTTGAGAAAAGGAAGTGGACAGAGTCAAGCAAGGCAGAGTGATCCAAGCAATAAACACACAGAATAAAAAAACAAACATCCACGGCTTAGCCAGCCTCGCCCAGTCCGGCCCACAGTGAGTGATTTGATCCCGCTCCAACTGAGACAGCAGTTAAATCTCTTCCATGTGACGGACAGGTATGACAGGAGATACACCGGCTGCATTTCACCAACAGCTTTCAAGACTCTTTAATTACCCCTACCCTTTTTATCCTTACACCCCAAAATACAACCATATTGTCACTCCATATGTCTGCTTCAGGCACCATAGCTCACAGCGATGTCGCAACACTTTCTATGTATCCCCGCCTGTTGGAAGATGGCATTATCACTGATATTGTGGCTCACCAGAGAGCTATTTACCAACCAGGCCACGGGCACAGAAAGGATCATAAATAATTAAGCTTCTGTTCAGTCGGCACTTTAAAATTCCAGGAAGTACTAACGATTGGTAGATCTGGCCGCCTGTAAATGTCAGTAAACACTCCAGGTTGAGGGCAGAAGGTCTAATCAGGTTCTGATGTAATCAACTCAAGGAGCTGATACGGGAGCAACACTCTGGGGAACTCAATCAACTGAAGTGTGACACGGTTTCTTTTCGCTGCACAGTGTTGTTAAGTCACAACAAGAGCATTTTAGTTTCACGGTCACTAAACTTTTATATTGGTGTCAGGGGAGTTGTGTTGTCTTGCTCTTCTCTTCTTATCTGATCCACAGACCTTGATTAGACCTTGTCAGGGGACACCCGAGACGAGTCTGGTAGTCATATTGATCCTACTGAACCATAAACTGAAACATATCTGTCTGGCTTTTTATTGCCAGATTAAAACATAATATATTTCACTGCTTTGCACTTTCAACATATTTGATTTGATCGGGCTCAGGGGGTTGAAATATTTCTAATTTTACACTTATGTAACAAGCAAATCAGTTTTTAATGAGGGAATAACTGCTCAGGGTTCACATTAATGAGTCGCTTCAGTTTCAATCACATATTATGAGCATAGCTGTGTCAGGCTGCGTCGCTCATCGGTCTCATTGTATTTACAGCAGCAGTGTGTTTGAGTAGCGACTGGAACAACAGGAACTTCGCCTCTCATAAAAATCAGCTTCATTGCACTTTATTACAGAGCACTGGTCAGACACGGCTGTCACATTACAGCTGCTGCCTCTTACTGTCCCTCTCTGTACTGGAAAGCCTTTAATGGTTTTTATTTTTAGTACTAACAGTATGAGTGTGATGTCCCACTGTCCACAGGGCATTGTCTGAAAGATCTACCAAATTTAGATCTCACAAGTTCTTTAGGATTATTGTGAGATTATTGCAGCAATAATGTTTGTTAAGAAGAAATGTTTCACTAGACTGATTACTGTTGTAGAGGTAAAATTTCCAGCTTCAGATACATGTTAAGCTAGAGTTTAAACTGAAAAATAGCAAAATGAATGAAGAGATTAAACAGCAAATTAAAGGTCCCTTTGAAGAAATGACAATATAAACAACAATATTTTTAATTAAGCGTGGCTCGGCGTGGCTCTATGGATGGCAACGTTGGTTTGTTGGTTGGTCCAGACTGAAATATCTCAACAGCTATTGGATGGATTGCCATAAATTGTTCCACAGACATTCATGGTCAATGGATGAATCCTAATAAACTTGGTGATCCACTCAACCTTTCCTCTAGTGCCATCATCAGGTCAAAATACTTTACAGTATGAACCTGCAAACCTAATGACATCCCCATCAGCCTCAGCTGTGCTTTGTGTTTAGTGCTAGCCATATAAGAAGTGGACGTAGTCACCGTGACGTCACCAATTGGTTTGTGGACTGCTGTTTTGAAGCCTCGAGTTTGGCATTTTTGCAACCAGAAGTGACATGAGAGGGCGGATCTAAGAACAACCGAACGCTGAATAAGAGACGAAACGGTTAAAATTTCATGAACTAAAAACACGCTGTGAAAGGGTTAAAGTTCTAAGACGAAAACATGGACAACATCCAGATCAGACAACGTCGTGATAGCGACCTGTTAATCACAAAGTAACCACGCCCTAAAGCATACCCTGCTTTATGGTCTATTTGACTCTAAATGGGACCATAATTTACTAAATGAACATCATGATGTATTGAAGAAGACTTGAAACTAGCGATTGAGACCATATACTTATTACTGAGGTAATAAATCTAGTGAGAAGTAGGCTCATTTTCCTATAGACTTCTATACAATCAGACTTCTTTTTGCAACCAGAGGAGTCGCCCCCTGCTGGATATTAGAAATAATGCAAGTTATTTCTAATATAACTTGCATTATAATGCAATTATAATTGCATAATGCTAAGTTCTCTGATTCCAGCTTCATAAATCTGAATGTTTTCTGGTTTCTTTTCTCCTCTATAACAATAAACTGAATATCTTTGAGTTGTGGAAGAAACAAGACATTTGAGGACTAATTGACAGATTAATCAACAATGAAAATAATCATTAATTGCAGCCCTACTTTAAACTATTAGTCTTGTTCATACATGCATAGGAAAACCTCAATCTGTTATTATGTCTGTCTAATATGTAAGATCTAGGATTAGACTTTTTGATGAAAATATTAGATTTTTGCTACAGAAAGTTTAACAAAAAAATAGGCTCCTTACAATAAAGTTGGGGTCATATCCCTTTCAGTTCAATCAATCCTAAAAATTCAAACAGCTGCTGCCGTTAATTTATTGATGCTAGAAGAGTACAAATGTTTTGAAAAATCACTGGTAAAAATACTTTCTCCAGCTGGTGTTGAGAGTCCATTGCAGACATGTCTTTGACCCGAGTCCCAGCGGAGGATCTGTTAGTGCCTACACTGACTGATCTGAATCTGGGGGCCTCAGGCACACAAGTTCTGCTGGACAAACACACACACAAATACATGTTGAGGCACAGCTGAGCACCATAGATCTGTATGCCAACACACCAGATGTGACATGTGGGCACACATCCATGCACACCCATACACACACGCTTAAACTTGACATGGCAATAATAAGGTTCACAGACTTCCTCATGCTGCTGCAGCTCTCCTGACTCTTCTCCTTCACCCTCACTTTTTCTTCCTCTCCCACCTCTCCCTGTCACACTCTCTCTCTCTGGTTTGTCCTCTCTTGTAATTGACAGCTCCTCCTGCTGGGTGCCCTAAGATGCTCAGGGCACCTTCTCAGACACATTGCATGTCCCCTCTCTATTTTCTAAATTAGTGCCTCATAAAATGAAGTGCCACATGCCTCCGGTTTGTGGCTCCCTACCTGACAACAGAAAGAAGAAGACATCATCTTGGGTCTTAAATTGACCTCTTTTTATAATGCTTTTTTTACATGAAGTTTGACTGTGATGTTTGAACACAATCTAGATCAACAGCTGTATCTAGATACAGATCTAGATAAGAGCTATGGGGATGAACAGAGATGCCGGGATAAATTTACAAAGGCATAACAGATCTGATTTTGGACTCCTTCTAGTCTTTCTGTAATACAGTGAGATAGTCTGGTTTAAATCAGGTTTAATTTGTTTAGACAGTGATCTGGAGATCATCATACTGAGTGGTGGTTTCCAACATGGGGGTCAGGACCCCTAAAATGGGTCACAAGATGAATTTGAGGGGTCACAAGATGACTAATGGGATTGTAAAAAATAGGAAAAACATTGTTGAATTACATTTTTGACTTCAAAGCAACAGTGTGTAACATGTCTGGGGATCTTGTAGCAGAAATGGAATATAATATTCATAACTATGTTTTCATTAGTGTATAATCACCAGAAACTAAGAATCGTGTTTTCGTTATCTTAGAATGAGCCCTTCATATCTACATAGGGAGCAGGTTCTCTTCACAGAGCTCGCCATGTTGCTCCGCCATGTTTCTACAGTAGCCCAGAACGGACAAACACTGGCTCTAGAGAGCGTTTCACGTTTTACGTTACCTGAAGGCCACTGTAGTTCTCCGACACGCTTGTGAAACTGCAGTAGCGGGAGCTGCAGAGTGCAAAACCGTGGTACCACCAGCCACCGTCTGACTTCCGTTGCTTCTAAAGAAGTGTAATTATGGTAAGGATGGCCTCTGAATTAGGTTAACTACGTTACCGACACAGTCTGGGAAAGGGAGGAGTGAGCGGCGGGGTACTCAGTTGGTTGTAATCTGCAACTACACCACTAGATGTCATCAAATCCTACACACTGTACCTTTCATTTTTACTTTTTGTTAACTATTGCATAGTTTTACCTCTTACAATTAACCCACTGACTGACATCCATTCGTAAATCTTCCCTTCATATCAGCACACTATAACAGCGCGCTCTTGAAACTTAAGATATAAGTAATCCACCACAGTGACCAACCACCAGTAAGGTCCATAGCCATCCGTCCATCTAGCATGATATATATTATTTGCTAGCTGTACCCCTGAGTCCAGGAGACCTCTGACTTTTCTGTAATAGCCTGTCAGAGATATTGTTGTTAAGTGATCTGCTGTACTTCACTGTAAGCTGCTGTGCAGTGTGGATTGTCCGTGTAGATAGGACTTTACACGGCAGGCATTTTGACATGTCAGCACAGGTGTAATTGAACATTAATAATGTATGCATTTAATTTGCCAGTTCAAGGGTCTTGGTGTTGTGCACATTGGCTCCCTGATATATCTCACTGAGACACTTAATGGGATGGACACATTATTAATTTTCGTAGTTACACCTGTGTTTTTCTAGCAATGACGCAAAGTAATGTTTGACTTGAAATTTGTCTATTTTTTCTAATCAGGGGCAGGCCAATCAGTCGTCAGGTTTGCACAACTTGATTGAAGTTAAAGATTGTTTTTCTAGTCCATTTTAAATCAATCTTGACGAGTGAAATAGCAAAACAGTAGCAGTATAGAGGACACAGCCACAGAGAGACTTATTACTCTCTGTCAAAAGGTAAAAGGAAAATATGAAGGGGCAATTTATAATCCAAACGTCCCACCACCAAAACTCAAAGCACAAAAAAGGTATAATAATGTTTTTACAGAACTACATGGATTAACACCATAAATCCAAATTATATAGAGGCCCTGCACATTCACACAGGTGTTTGCAGTTATGGCTGATTGGCTGATTAGTGCTCTGCTGGGTGGTATAAATATCCTGAGGTCCCCAAACACACTAACTAATAATAATGATGATGATAATGAACATAAACAACATATCTGTGTCAGGAGAGTGACAGAGCTGTCAATCAATCACAGTCTGCACATGCTCTCACACACAAGTAGAGGTCTAATCAGGCTAAAATAATTGAGAACACCTGTGTAGATGGACCATTGAACTTGACAACCAAACATTGTAAATGGGCCCCTTTGTATTTTCTGTTCCAATGGTTGTTAATGCAGTAGCGGTCGGGAAGTAAACTTGGACCAAAGCTGTTGCCCTAGCAACAGAATGGCAATGAAAAGGTCAAACACGCTCAGGTTCAGGCGAGGTCGTAAAATAATTATTAGACGTGTATAAAACAAACGCTTGTATAAAAAGAGATGAATGCATGCAAACTTGTCAAAATGACATTCCAAACATACGTCAAATTGCATTGAAGTCTATGGGATCTTCGGTTTTCTTTCCCCCAAAGGGGAGCGCGGCCTGGACTTCTTGCCAAGTACTCGTATGTGCCGGTCTGACGTATAGCGCAGTGGCAAGGGTTTGAAAGTTTGACAACATTCACTTTAGAAGTCATGCCAGCTGCTAGCGAAGAAACGGATAAAAACGGTGGAGCAGCAAAGGGAAAGGCTAAAAAAACAAAAGGATAGCAGAGACATTGTACTTCGGAAAAACATAACGTGCCGACTATCTCAACTTTTTTCAAAAGTTAGCTAGCAAAGAGCCTGACGGGGACGATGCTAACATTGCAGTAAACCAGCTGCCACTACTAACGGACGATTCTAAAATTGACAGCGAAGAGGACAGTAGGCTAACCCAGCAGCCACTACTAGCTCAACTGCCGCACCCCCGTCTCTCCCATGGATGTATTAAGAGAACTGGGTACAGCGTTGGAGCCAGGGCCCCGGTCATTCCTATGAAAGTTGCTAAGTAGCGCATGAAGCCAAAATGGCTCGACTTCCGTCTGGAAAAGTACCAGATTCTTCCGACAATCTTCCGCATCCATTAGGCCCATGGGACATGCGCAGAAGCGTCCGATCGATCACATCACTCGTCCACGGAGTCCCAACGTCACACCGTCGTCACGGTTTGCGCTGTCGTCACGGTCTGGGTCTCATTCACATGAACGGAGGAAGGGAATAAACTCTGATTTAGATAAGGACTATTTAAGTTTTCCCACTGGGGAGTCGATTCATCTCAAAAAGAATTATCATCTGAGTCACAGATGTCTCTTTTCACAATTTTAGTCTATGGGAAAAGTCTTTTTGGGCCCAATGGCATCCCATGACAGACACGGAAGTTGTAGTACCGCCGTTTGGCCACTACGAAAATTGGGATCAATGGGGGGTTGGTCTTGGTCTCTCCACGGAGGCCCAGCCCAACACCGAGGCGGATAACAAAGACCCAGTGGCAAGTAAGGTACCAGTTTAGCAGCCCCACAATTTATCCATTTGGCCTACTTTTTTTATTCCATCCATACTTTTAGATAACTATTTCAACAGTTTATCCATTACAGTACGTTAAGCTAACAATTTAAACAGTTTGTGTCTAGCTTATATCCCGTTTAAGCTGAGTAAATCCATTGAAGATAAGAATACGGTTGTCCATTTTAATTTGGAAAGCCATGTGTTTATATTTTAAACACCACTTGGAAAGAGGTCAAATATAACGCTGCTCAGCAGAATAGGCTGTATTCACTGACCGTGGAAAATGGTAGCCTAATTCTATATGAGCTAATTTGAGCTGCAAATTAAAAAGGATGATTTCTATCTATATATGTGTCTATAAATATATATAGGGGGCTTTGCATTCTTTATCCGTGCTCGGGCTATAGGAGTTTAATATTTTCAGATGCTTTCTTTACATAAAATACTCATTTGTCTTTAAAAAAAATCCTTACCGAGTCTTTAGAATGTAAAACACTTGACATCTGAAGCCACTTGGGGATATTTAAAGGCCTTGAATGTCAACAAACATTTAAAAGGCTCCTGTTTCACTAGTAGTGAATCCCTGCTGCGCCCCTTGTGTGTGTGTTAGTACTGGAGGGCCATATAAGGCAGACGATCTGTGTTGGACCTTGAGACCTGTGTGTCCCGTGGGTAGACTCACTGGAATCGAGTGCAACATGTGGTTTTATTAGTGAAACCCTGCCAGCACGAGCCGATAAGCTCTTCCTCTGTTTGGGAAACAAGTTCAAGTCCTGTCCAAGATATCTGCAGTAGCAGACTATACATGAAGCAAGAAGAAGAAGAAGAAGCAGAAGAAGAAGAAGAAGAAGAAGAAGAAGAAGAAGAAGAAGAAGGCAAGGCAAGGCAAGGCAGCTTTATTTGTATAGCACATTTCAGCAACAGGGCAATTCAAAGTGCTTTACATAAACATTCAAGAACATTGCGACAAAGTGCAAAAGAACATTAAGACATAATTAAAACAGTTATAAAAACATAAAAACAAGCTAAAAATAAAAGCTAGGATAGAAGCTAAAATAGAATATAACACACGAGTAAAAGCTCTAGTGCAGTATAAGATCATTATCTGGTTTAATAAAAGGCAGCAGCAAACAGGAAAGTTTGAAGCTTTGATTTAAAAGAGCTCAGAGTTGGAGTTGGTCCTGCAGGTTTCTGGGAGCTTGTTCCAAATATTTGGTGCATAAAAACTGAACGCTGCTTCTGCATGTTTAGTTGTGACTCTGGGGACACTAAGCAGACCTGATCCAGATGACCTGAGAGGTCTGGATGGTTCATAACATAGCAGAAGATCTGAAATGTATTTTGGCCCTAAACCATTTAGTGCTTTGTAAACCAGCAGGAGTATTTCGAAATCAATTCTCTGAGAGACAGGGAGCCAGTGTAGAGACCTCAGAACTGGACTGATATGATCCACTTTCTTGGTCTTAGTGAGAACTCTAGCAGCAGCAGGTTCTGAATCAGCTGCAGCTGTCTGATCCATTTTTTAGGAAGACCAGTAAAGAAGCTGTTACAGTAGTCAAGTCGGCTGAAGATAAATGTATGGACTAGTTTTTCCAAATCCTGCTGAGACATCAGTCCTCTAATTCTTGCTATATTCTTCAGGTGATAGAAGGCTGTCTTTGTAATTGTCTTAATATGGCTGTTAGAAGTGTGCGTGGTGGGAGTTGTGTGAAAATGCAGAAGAAGAAGAAGATATAGAAGAAGAAGATAAAGATATAGAAGAAGAATATGAAGATATAGAAGAAGAAGAAGAAGAAGAAGAAGAAAAAGAATATATAGAAGAAGAAGAAGAAGAAGAGGAGGAAGAGGAAGAAGAATAGTGCGTGGTGTGTGAAAATGCGCAGCGGGGGTGTGAAGATACAACCGTGAAAGTTGAATTTTCACAACACGACTTTAATTTTTCACGGATGAATTGGTGCTCGTGGGAGAAGCAGGCATGACCTGAGGAAGACGCGCACGGAGGAGCTGCAGGTGTTTGACTGACGCGCGTCTTCGCTTGTGGATGTGTCCATGTGGCGCTGAGCGTCAAAGTACCGGCTGAGCTCTCTCTCTCTCTCTCTCTCTCTCTCTCTCTCTCTCACAGCTCTAGTATCAGTTACCGGGTCCGGACCAATCCCTGCGCGCTGCCAGAGCTCGAGAGGAGACGGCAGACCAGGAGACAGAGGAGGCTACAGAGAGGAGAGAGAAAGCGGAGAGGAGCACACACACACCCAACCAACCATCTATCTATTCATCCATCCATCGTCTATCCTCCTCTTCCTCCTCCTCCTCCTCTTCCTCCTCTCCTCCTGACTGCAGCTATTTTGGGTTAAAGCGCGAGGCAGGATGCGCGATGGGACAAGCGTGCGGACACGCGCTCCTCTGCCGTAGCCAGCCGCCGTCCTCCGACATGTAAGTGTGTCTCTCTATAATAACTAATGCATGTTATAGGCTGCTGTGTGTTGTGTTTGTGCCTTGAAGCTTCTTGTCACTTTTTACATGCAGTGTGCAAACTGAATGAGGCACATGGCGCCTATTGAGCCAGATGCAGCCTGGTGGTGAAGTATTATAGGCTGGTATAGTGTGAGAGTGTGACCTGCTGGGTGTCATTATCACCCTCTGACAGTGGTAATGAAGACCCCAGGTGAACTGTGCAGGTGGCTGTCAGTGTAATAGCCTACTATAAACCAGTATGTAGCTCACCTCCATCACACTGTAATATCACTATAATGTTCTCATAGTGTGTCTAGTCTGCTCTACAGGGAGTTTATTGACCTTATCATGCCTTTGTATCTTCCAAGGTAGGGATGCACCAGTCTTGATAGCAATACCTGAGCTTTGGGTATCATGCAATACCGAGTACCGAGTACCGATACCAGTCTTTAATAAATAAGCTGTATGCCTCACTGTGTGGAGGTAATTGGGATCATTCTTTTATGTGTAAAACAACATCAGGCTTGACTTAAACGTTGTTTACCTAACTTTGTAAAACAAAAATGTGACCAATAAATACATAGATATACATTTATTTCAGTTCAAGTGTAAACCTTTTTAATGCAGCAACAAATTGGTCAAAACTTAAACAGGAATTAAAATGCCAGTATATAATGCATATAAACATAGAATCGAATTGAACCGATCGGCCCCATTGTCACCGATACCTGATCTAGCTATTTGAGTCAGTATCGGCCCGATATCCGATCCAGTATCGTTTCATCCCCAACTGTAATATCATTCAAATGTTCTCATAGTGTGTCTAGTCTGCTCTACAGAGAGTTTATTGACCGTATCGTGCATTTGGATCTTCCAAGTAGTAACAATACTCCGATAGGCTACTCTTCTTCTATTATCCCTATTGGGACAGATGTATTCGCTGCGATAGCTCTCATAATTTCATTCTTTCAATCGTTATGTTCAAATGTTTTTTAAGCGCTGACTTTAACCAAACCACCTTACTGTTTGGCCTGATCTGTAGCCTCACAATCCAGCCACTTTAAAGTTATGGCACCCTTTATAAAAGGGGTTTTAAGCTGTTACTAATAGCTTTATTAATGGTTAATAAAGAATTTACTAATGCTTTATAGATCAATTATGAAAACTTTTGGGTTGCCAGGTTGTGGAAATTTGTCTTTGATGGATTATACTTACCTTGTGGAATATTTTGTTTTTTATTTTAAAATAAAGATAGACATCAGCCAAAGAGATTTTTCACACTGGTAACCCAAAATGTGTTCTCATTAATGGATTATAACTCATCTATGATTTATTAATACAGCTATCTTTATATGCTTTATAGATAAGCTTGAGAATAAACAGCCCTTATGTGTAGTTTTCTCCTTTGAAACCCCATAAATGCATCATCACAGAGCTTAAAACCAGGCTGTTTTTCAGCATGAATGTTCATTCTTGACCCCGAGGCTGTTTTCCTTGTCCAAAAAAAGTTGACATTTTGGAGATAAGTGGTTTCCACCGCACAGGAAATATGTGCGGTGGATCAAAGGAGGCTGACATGATTGTTATTAATGCAATAAAGCACCCTGGCGTTGCATCCTATCTTTGTGAAGCTCATACTATGTGTCAAGAGAGGTGTTCATTAAACTCTGTGGTAATTGTTACAGCCATTAGTTGCGGTGTTGTTCAGTCTGTCTGTGTTTGTCTTAACTTCTCTCAGCGGCACCTGTCTTTTAATGTCAGAGCCACACTCGGTGTTCAGCTAAATGTTAGCTAATAAAGTAGAGCCCTTCCTGATATTGAAACAGGTTTCTCCTATTTGAAATGAAAGTTTGCTATGTAAACACACAACGCATACTCGAGAAATTAAGTGACGCATCTGCTGCTGCTTCAGAGGCAAGTAGTTGTGATCAAAACGCATGACTGATCAAACAGCACGCCACGCACCTACTGTATATACTGTATGGTGAGAGCTTCCCTCAGGACATGCCTTGATGCCAATACTGTGTGTTTTTTTAATGCCATAAGTTCCCTCCCTCTCTCTCGCAGCTGAATAGCATCATTTGCGGATAATAACATCATGATGCCATTATACGCTGATTGCACAAAATATTAGAGACATCTTCCTCGTATCAAGTTTCAACCCCTTTTGGGCTCAAAGTCGAAAAATCCTCATCTACTGTGCTCCCCCTTCATTACTGGTTTAAATTCAATAAGGGAAATCACTGAAGGATAATGGCTTTTATTCATCTCACTAGCGCTTGTTCGAAAAGACTAAGCTTCTTACGATGGGCATTTGTTGGCCAGTCTAGGAGAAAATGACCAGAGTTGTGGAGGGATAATGAATCTGCCAGGTGGACGTCAGTGATCTCTGACATACAATTAGTTTCAGGAGCTGCTCCCGTCAAGCTGGAGTCACTTTGGCTTGGAGACTTAGTATTGGTGATCAGTTAAATGGTAACTGTTTTCCCATGTTTTTGTGTCTAAGTGATTAATGGGGACAACAATTTCTGAAATTGGTCCAGTACAGAGGGAGAACGCTGTAACTAGCAGCTGCGAAACAAGCTGTGAGGGCAATTGTGCAGCATCTCTGAATGAAAAACGAATGTGTACGGGGAAAGCATCCTTGTCAAGTGGACTGCATGCATGCTTGCGCTGCAGAGCCGGCCAAAAACAGAAATGCCTCACCCTTGGTGAGGGAAAAGGTAGAAGGATTAGCAGCGAGCCAGTAAATAGTGAGGCGGTCCGTTTTATTACTTTTTATTCATGTAATAAATATACAAATGTCAGTTAAGATGGTAATCTGCATGAGAAATGATGCACAGCAACAAAGATTCAGTTATAATAATCATCCGCTTATAGTGATCAATTTGACCCGGACAGACTTGTACACTTTAAGCGGTTTCCACTGTATTCAGCCATGACATTGGACATCTTTTAGATAACACTAAGCTACGCTTTCTGTACTCCAACACAACAAACTCTGCCCGGCTGGCACTCTCCTTTCCACCATGGATGTATTCCACTATTCCACCGTTGTCTTCCGCAACACGTCACCTCGCCAGATTTCAGAATGATACTTCTCCTTGAGCGAGACTCTTTCCATAACGTCTGACACTTTTAATAACAATCAGAGCCTGTCATGGCAAATACAAGCACTTTTAGTGGATGTAAATGACGGTGCCAGCTTGCACTGATAGCACCATATTACAGCCCGCGAGCAGAAATTGTTTCTATTAGTCAGTTAGACACAAACACATGTGAAAATTGGGTCCCGGTTGAAAAATACCTAAGTTACCCTTTAAGGTAGTGTGATGTCATGCTTGTACCCTTCGGGATATGATATATCCCGTCCTGTGATTGAGCATTGTGATTAAATAAAACCAAGCTAGTGCAGCCTCTTTGTGTTTGCGTCATCGTGATGGTTTTCTTGGATCCTTGGATTGTAGCTTCGAGAGCCAGTAATTCATAAGAAATATTGACCATGCTCTACAGTTTCAGGAATCACATCCATTTCTAAGCTCCATTCACTCTTGGTTTGTAATGTTTGATGCTCTGTCTTCATGTTGCTCTATGTGTTAGTGTTTTAAACAACCTTTTGAGGAGAACACGTTCATATTCAATGCACTTTGTTTATCATCTTGCATCACGTTAGCAGCCAACAGGCATCGCCCTTGTAATCTGTGTTTGGGTGCGTGTATTTGTGTGTCAGTGGGTGCGCATGTGAATGGTCTTCAGCTTGAAAAATATTGCAATTTACTGGATTGACGCCAGGAAGTCAGATCCCCCAGCCTCCTGCTGAACACACACACACACACACACACACACACACACACACACTGTAGATGCACACAGAAATGCACAAAAGTACACAGCAGCAGCAGAGTTGTAACCTGATTCCTGATGAGTGAGTATGTGTGTGTGTGTGTGTGAGAGAGAAAGAGAGAGAAAGGATGCTGACGTTGCACTGTGTTATCATCAGTAATGGGCTCATCAATACTAAAATATTCAGAGAGAGAGAGAGAGACAGAGAGGGAAGAGATAAAGTGAAAGCAAAGAGAAAGCAGAGAGAAACCATTGAGTTGCATGTGTTTATGTGTCTTTGTGTATCTACAGAGTTTGAGTGCTTCAACAAAAAATGTGTCTTAAGCGTTCAATTTACTGATTTATCTGCATTTCAATTCCCTGTCTCTGAGTCCAGAATTGTATGTAGAGTATTCAGCTAAAAGTACAACATACTGTATATTCTCAAACTCCTCATACATATGTTTACTTTGGAGGCCAGTAGTAAATAATATACTCTATACTATATTCATTTTACATTCAAATAAACATACAGAAAATAATTTAAATTGAGGAGCTGTGGCAAAAACTCTTGTCCTCCTGTTGAAGTGCAAATTAAGCACGTCATTATTTTTTAAATACTGAGCTGAAAGAATATTTTTTTGGTTGCATTCATTTTCTTTTTGCATTAATATTATGAGGCGACTGGCAAAGCTTGGATGTCATGAAGCTCTTCCAGCTGAGTCATCAGTACGAAAGATGAGCAACTGTGTAAAAGAAATTCTGTAAAATAAAAATTCAAAGGTCAAGAGTGTGAAAGAAGACAGAAGTCAACTGTTGGCTACCAAGTGCACACCAAATTGTGGTCCCAACACTATCAATGCCAGGTTTATGACAGAGAATAAGCTTTGTAGAGCTTTGATAATATATTCAGCAGTTTTAACCAATTATCTTTGGGATTCTGGATTTGGGTCTTAGGTGAATTCAACAACTGATGAAGTGTTTTCTTCCTGATTGCAAAGAGGAAACGTTCTGAATTGTAACCACACACCTGGTATCATCAAATTATCCAGGAGTCTCTCCTGGATTCAGTAGCTTTGAGGTTATCACTGAGTCACTGAGAGATAAGCTCAAATGCAAATATAGAGTGGAGAACACCGCTTTCAGACCTTCCTTAACCCTGGCTCCACTTGCTTCTTTACTGCTCTTGAGATTAATCTGCAGCTTAAACAGAATCAAGAGAGATAGTTGTAGAGGTCACACACCATTCATCCATCCATTTTCCATACCTGCTTATCCAGCGTAGGGTTGCAGGGGGCTGGACCCAATCCCAGCTCACAATAGGCGAGAGACGGGGTACACCCTGGACAAGTGTCACAGGTTTGACACATATCGAGAATTACCTTCACTCTTGCATTCACACCTGTGACCAATTCTTCAGTAGTCTTCAGCATGTCTAAATAGCATGGTTTTGGCAACCTTCGGGTCTGAAAAGTGAAGCCAATGCTTGAGTGCCTTAAACCTGCATTATTTCTAACAGCCAGCAGGGGGCGACTCCTCTGGTTGCAAAAAGAAGTCTGATTGTATAGAAGTCTATGAGAAAATGACCCAACTTCCCACTTGGGTTATTACCTCAGTAAACATTGTAAACATGAGTTTATGGTCTCAATCGCTATTTTGAAGTCTTCTTCAATACAGCATGATGTTCATTTAGTAAATTATGGTCCCATTTGGAGTAAAATAGACCATAAAGCAGGATATGCTTTAGGGCGTGGCTACCTTGTGATTGACAGGTCGCTACCACGGCGTTGTCCCGTTTTCGTATTACAATTTGAACCCTTTCACAGTGAGTTTTCAGTTCATGAAAGATAATTGTAAGTTTTGAAATTAAGGAAACCGGAGTACTCGGAGGACACACACATGTCATTTCTATTTAATGGTTAAAGTAAAGTAGTTTAAAAAATTTAAGCAATTGGAAAGGGTTTTCTGATGGAAGTCCATACACCAGGATCGTAGGGAAGTCTCTTTTATATTTAAGTGAATTCAAGTAGGCAATGCACATATAAACATGTCCATGTGGCTCAAAGTGGTATGGGGACTTAAGCTACGTTACTGCACCAAATCAATTCAACTCAATGCACTCAATAAATGCCATAACAAGGCTCTGTGTGTGTATTCAAGCCAGAGGGAAGGAGATGGATGCATTCATTTAGGGATGCCAACAAGCTGTTTAACAGAATGTAATCTATGAAAATGAGATGTAATACAACTGTCCCGATCACCAACAGAGTGGAAATCCATTTTATCATTAGCGTTAGCTAAATGTTGTTTGGTTCTCCTTGATTTGTCTTGTAATCTAAATCTACAAGTGATTTCCTGTAGCCAATATAAATCATTGTTGTCGTCCAGTGCCTCCAGTCAACTGCATCCAAATTGATGCACCGTATTAATAGCTAAATTATTAGATATTAAATGTGATCTGTGCATATCCCCAGCAGAAACTGTGCCCCTTATAGTTTGCATGAGGTAATGGTGTCATCAGAGGTATTTTACTGTGAAGCAGCTGTAGGTATTTGATGTACATGAAAATGTGTAGTTAAATTAGACAGCTAACTTTTACATTTTCACCAATCAAGGAGATAGGTCTAGCTCCAGATTGAGACATTCGGACATGTTTGCATCGTTTAAAGAGAGTAATGGTCTTCATTACAGCTCTGACAAACTGTAGCAGAGGGGATCTGGATCTGAAAACAATAATGTTTTGAAACCTATATGAATCACACTTGTAGACCTGTCCTGAAGCTGTGATTGGGTAGTTTATTATATTTAACTCTGACATGAACAGCCTTAGTGCATAAATGTAATCAAGAGTAAGTTTGCTTCAACACGAAATGGACTAACATTGTTCCAACATTCATTTTATTTTACCTTATTTGTCTGCAGGAGTGAGTGTGTGCTTTTTGCAGTGTTTATCTAGAAACTGTGCAAGATTGTATGCCGTCTCTGCTGTTTCTATTGTGGGTTCTACACAAGAATAGAAAACCTGGCCAGCTGGTCAGTTGTGATGGCTGTTTCTCACACCTTATTAGGAAGAGTTATTTTAAAGATGGAGGCTAGAATTACAGTTTGAGGTAGAGCTTTAGGTTTCATGTGTTACAGGTTTAAGATTAAAGCTACAGCAGGTTTAGTGCTGGGTTGAGGGTTAGGGTGAAGTACAGTCATGGCAAGAGTACAGCTCCAGGGAGTGAATTTAAGTCAATACAATATCATCACAACTGTGATGATGTGTGTGTGTGTGTGTGTGTGAGTGTGCGTGTGTGTGTGTGTGTGTGTGTGAGAGCCTGGAGGTGTCTCGGGGAAATGAGCCTGACAGCTCCCATGGTTCCCAGCTTTGGCTCCAGCAGCTCCTGTCAGCCTTCTTATCTCTATGGACTGTTGCCACAGACAGGTGTTTCTGCGCGCGTGTGTGTGTCCGCGCAGACATGTGTGTCTAAGAGTGTGTATGTGTTTACAAGTGAGTCAGTGGATAGAAGTTACAAGTGTGTGTGTGTGTGTGTGTGTGTGTGTGTGTGTGTGTGTGTCTATATGGGCACATTTGTGTTGCTGTCAGTAATCCAATGGACAGCCACAACTGTGTGTGTGTTTTAAGGTGTTTTTGTCAGTGGCTACAACTGGTGTGTGCGTGTGTGTGTGTGTGTGTGTCCGTGTGTGCACTCCCTTGAGAGATTAAGGTGGGAGGTGAAGCAGCTGTGTTTGTGACACAGAGATTTGGTTTAATTAGAAAACAGTATCAAGCACCCCTCCGTGTGTGTGTGACGAGACCTCATTGATAGGCAGCAGAGGTGTGTATATATATATGTATGTGTGTGTGTGTGTCCTCTTTACTTATAGCCTGAGGAGTAAATAAACGTGGCGTAATCTGCCAGAGAGATTGCATACAGCAAATTAGGTTTGACATCCGGCTTTAGCTCTTGCAGTTTATGTTTAAGGTTTGTTGGTCGTGACACTACAATGCTTGAATGCATTTACTACTTAAGTTTGAAGGTCATTTTGCAATTTCAGTGTGAACAGCTACATCTATTTTAGTTTGTAGCTCATTTGTTTTCGCAGGGAACGTGTGTGTCTTTCTTGAGACAGGTGGGAAGTTGCAAGGGTGACAGACACAGTGTCATTGTTACAGTATGAGAAGCAGAGAGGACTAGAGGATCTATCTATCTATCTATCTATCTAGATCTATAGATATATATATATATGATTTTGTCAACTAATCGATTTGTTTATTTAATCTGTAAAACTGAATCACACAAAAGCACTATTTAAATCTTCTGTTTACCAGAGAAGTGCTCATAGATTACTTAGAAATAAGTCATTCAGCATTAAAGATGCACGATCCAACTTTTTCAGTCCCGATACTGATAGCGATACCTGGGCTTTGGGTATCGGTCGATGCCGAGCACCGATCCGATACCAGTGTTTAATTAATAAGCTGTATGCCTTGCTGTGTGGAAGTGACTGGGATCATTCTTTTATGTGTAAGGCAACATCAGGCTTGACTTAAACATTGCCTTCCTAACTTTGTAAAAATATTTGTAACAAATAAATACATAGATATACATTTTGTGAATTGTTTTTCATTATTAAAATAATAAATTGTACACCAGTAACTTCGTAAAAATATTTGAAATTAACAGGGATTCCAGTATATATTGTATATAGTATATAAACATAGAACTGAATTGAATAGATCGGCCCCATTGTCATCAATACCCGATCAAACTGTTTGAGTCAGTATCGGCCTGATATCTGATCCGGTATCGGTATCGGTGCATCCCTTTTCAACATGAAAAAAGCAATGACAAATCGGCTAAAGAAATCTTAGCCGACTAAGACCAAACAGCCAATTAGTCGACTAATCAATTAAGAAGGGGCAGCCCTAATATATATATATATTATATATAATATAGAGTTTATAAATGGGTGTGAGAATTACACAGCATTTTCTGCACTTACAAACATGGTAGTTGTAAGAGTAAATCCAGTAGTGGCATACTGTACTGTATGTGGGAAAAAAAGTGACTATTTGAGGAAACCGCTGAAAAGAAGTGGGAGATTAAAATGACACAAAATGACTGAAGTAAATTATTTATGAATCTCAAAGTGACAGACACAGAAAACCCTTTCACTCAGCTCAAAATTTCACAAGTTCACAGTGTAGCGAGGAGAGATTACTTCTCTCACATCCTGTTTTTCAGTCCTCTAAGAAAAAAAATGAACATGGTTTCTGTGATGATTATTTTGTGCAGGTAAGCGGACTTAAATGGCTCTGTGGTCAGCGACTCCCATGACTCAGTTGAGCTGAACTGATTTAATTTCGTTGTTTACAGTGTGTGTCATTACTTTTGCTTCTGTGCTAGGTGTTTTCTTTTTCTAATGTTTTTATTGCCGATATTACTGATATTCATCATGTGTCGCTGTTGTAAATCCACAGTTGTTGTTTCTTTGTCGTTTTCTTTTTCTATTTGCAGATGTTTTACGTTGCTCTGACATTAGCTGCAGATGTTTTCTGTCGTAGTTTCTACTCTTTTGAACATGAATCTCTCCCTGTTATTAGTGTCATTGTTTTACTGCTATAGATTTAGCTGTTTGTTGGCCAGAGTAATACTGACGTTGTCACAGTAGTTCTTATTGTGACTGTTGTTATCGGCATTGTTGTGCTCGGTCTCTACAGTAGAGTAGCAGAATGTGTTCCTGTTCCTCTTGCACTGACTGCAGGGCTTTTTCTTATTGATCGGCTCTATTGATCGACTCACACAGAGATAAAGCCACCGACGAGCTGTAAGTGTCGCATTTGGGACATTCGGGGGTTTGTGATGCTTGTAGTGCTCGTTCAACAGCAGAAGAACACGCAGACTGTAGAGACACACATGCCCCACATGCATAAACAGACATACTCTCAGCTACTCACACACACACACACACACATGCATATACTGTTGTATATTGTATTTCTGTCTGCAGGCTACTATGCGTCCAGTATTTTAACACAGCTGATTGCCAAATGGAAACATGGTGATGATTATTCTGACCACATGGACGCTAAACTATTGACCTTTTGTGTATCTATCTGTCCTCACTGTGTTGCATTGGTTTACTCGTCTATTCATCACCTCATTTGTGCAACATTGTCTCCACCTATCCATTTATCCTTCCTCTTTCATTTCCTCACTTCTCTGTCCCAACTTTCCACCTCTCCACCCTTGAAATCACACCCACCAGACAGCGAGAGGGGGACAGGTGTGACAGAGAAAGGAAGGGGCTGCTGAGATGGCTTGATAGATGAAGGGCAGGTGTTTCATCAAAAGGGTGGTCGAGGTTGCCTGGCAACTAATGGTGTCACAGGTTACCCTACATATAGGTGTATTATATTCCATCAGTCCTAGATGTAGTGTTTTCCACTTTTGATCTGTCTGTATATTCATATTTTTACAGTCTTGCAAGCATGAATCAATACATTTGTACATGTATGGGACTTAACCTGTGTGTGTGTTTGCGTGAACGTGCGTGTGTGTGTCTTCAACGGCTGTGTGACAAGGCTGCTGCACACTTTTACTATAGGTTTTTCTTCTTTTTCCTGGGAATATGGTGGTGGACCACTCCAAACAGATGTAATACTTTGGGATGCATCAAATATTTTATTTAAATTACTTTTTAAAAATGCGGATGCATTTTTTAAAGACCCAATGTGTGATCCAAATGTTAACAAAAGGTTAGATGCAACCCAAATACTATAAAGTTAAGTTTATGGAGGTAAATGTCATCCCGATTTTAAACACAGTACTATTATGCTGGCTTTAGTTATTGTATTAAAGGTATACTTAAACAAAGCTCATGACAGGCTATGGTATGTTGGTATTAAATCCCAGCCAAGGGGCGTTGTTTGACCCGACACAAAAAGTTATTGACTATTCCAATGTTCACAATAAAATAGGCCCCCGTGGGCTGGCTGCACATACCGAAGCAGTTGCGGGTGGATTTTTTTTTTTTAGATGGGCACCTCTCAATCCACTCATCCATAGTACTTAGGCCATTTTGTGGTGGGTTTTAGCAGCTAACTCTGTTACTTTTTATCTGTTACCTGTGCCGTGTTGGCGGAAGTGATCCCCCCGTGATCCTGTCGCTAAGCAACCATGACAACACAACGTTTTTTTCTCACACGCTGAGTGATACTGAGAGTGCAAAGGACTTAGACGTCATAGCCGTGGTGTGTGGTTATTATATCACGGTTATGAACCAATCAGATTGCTTGATTTGAACTACCCGTTTTATAAAGTATCTTTTGTTTCTCTAAGCTTTCCATATGCTGAAATAACAATTATAGCCTAAATTAAATATTTTTTCTTGTAATTTTACAATCATACTTTACCTGCGTTTTAATGAGCTAAGAGTGGTGATTGCCAGTCCTGTTCGTCAGCTCTCAGACTCTTGCTGGTTTTCATTCTCACCATTTAATACAGACTTATTTTCTCCTGGGACAACAAGTGATTGCAGTAATAATGCATTGCATTTTTCGTCAGCACTTTTTGAAACATTACAAAGTGTTTTATAACAGGGTTCAGTCAGACAACAAGTAGAGCAGGTTAAACTACGAGCCAAAAGATAAAAGAAAGAAAAGTCAACAAAGACAAAATGATATGATAAAACAGTGAATGTACAGTAAAGGATGAACGAGTCAAGAATGAAAATAGATCATGAAAATCCTGTTGCATTAAAAATAGCTTTGTGGAAGGATTTAAAACAGACTTAGCACGCTTTAGATCCTCAGGCAGAGCGATCCACAGCCTGACCACAAAAATGTGATCACCAAAAGTCCCCAGCTGGAAGACCACAGAGACAACAGAACCAGAAACACCGCCATGTAAGGCTCTAAATGTAAGCAGTGAGCTCTATAAATCTGTCCTTAACCTGACACTCAACTAGTGTAGTGAAGCTGGAGTAATGTTAGTTTGCAGCTTGGCAGCTGTGTTTTGAACAAGTTGAAGATGGGAGATGGGTTTTGGCTTTCTGATTAGAGTGAGAATACAACGAATCGCAGTAATCAAGACTTGGAGAAATGTGAATGGCCTTTTCAAGGTTGGAAGAAAGGAATTATTTTAGTGATTTGATTGATGAAGGAGAGATTAAGGTCAGAAATTACCCCCATATTCATTGATTTTGGAAGTGAGGCATCTACGAATGCTCTTGATGGTACAGGGGATGTCTGAGGGGCTGACTATATATTGAGTTTACGAGAGATATAGAGCTGCGTGTCTTCTGTGTAGCACAGCATCAGTCTGTTGTACACTTCAACAATATGACCTAAAGGCAGCATGCAGATTAAAAAGAGTATGAGGCCTAGTATTGATCCCTGAGGAATACCACAAGTAAAAGACGTGCAAGAAGATCCCTCTTTTGAAAGCACTCATAAAATAACTTGTACAGTAATGTAGGGGAACCATCTGTCAGGGTCCTCTAGGCCCTCAGACAGGACCTAAGATATTCTAAAAAATTATATTTAAAAAGTATCCTGTTCTAATTTTTTCATCTAAACAAATGTTCCAAAGAAATAAACCCTTCAAACCTGCCTATTCAGTTTGTGTGAAGGGTTAAATGAATAATTCACTTTTGTCGTCCTGCCTGAAATAAAGTCTGTGGTTAACACAAGCCTACGAGATTTGAACATTTGTTCTACGATATAGAAATACGTCAGCATTGTTGTGTATACTCCCGTTCATGCAACTGTGGTGTAGTTTGTTTATAGCCTAATGTTAGCTTTTTACTTCTGGCAATTGTATTCACACACAATCATAAATCACACAATCATTTTTATGTTTAGAAAAAATACGTCATCCCTGCAGTAATTCAATTAGACTAATTTCCAATGACATTAAAATTGACCAATCATATCTTCACTCTATGTGGGTGAGCTTCGTTATCGCTAACTGTATGACAAGTTCCGCCCGCTGTGGGGGAAACTAGTTAGCTAGCTTTGGTCACGATGGAAGCCATGAGTAACGTTACTGCTGGTGAGGAGGACATCGTTTCAGATTTATTATCCACGCCGTTATCAAGATTAACTTTAGATTAAAAGTTATGAAATGAAAAGAGCAACGGAAGACTTACTCTAAAGCTTAATTTGAACAATATTGCTTGTTTGTGGTGGTGTGTTCAAATGCCAATGATCTTTTCGTCCATGGTCTACTACTGCCCATGGTTCTGAAGTGTCTGTCGGTCGGTCTAAATTGGTTGCTTGGCTGTGTGCGCGCTGTCATAATATGTAGGCTTTCTTTATATGAAATGTTGTTGGTTTTGTGTGGTAGGAGGGAGTGGCTCCTGGCTGTCATGCATTTTGCGCCCCAGTCCGTTGTCACCATACTCTGCTGAAGTGCACACACAGCTTGTGTGATGATTATTTGTAAGGAGGATTACATTGTGCTGAAGAAATAATTAGCTTTTTTCTCACTCTATCCATTCTGTTTGCTCGCTGCATTCATAAGGCTGGACCAGCGTCTTAATTTTTGTTTCAGAGCTGGAATTATCATAAGTAACTTTTGCTTCAGGGCTACTATAAGAGAGGCTTTGTTTTTTCCCCCGACTATCGAAGAGGTCAAAGGTTTAAGAGTCAAGGTTTCGCTACTGTAATGTGTTGTACATGCAAACTCTGATGCAGGCAGTAGAACATTTGAAATACTGGGAAGAATGTACACAGTATTTTTAGGTGGAAAACAACATGGAGGTATGTTGAGCTGAGGTAATGAGCTGCAGACAGACCCAAAGAGCTGGGGTCATACACCGTCTGCACATGAATGAGTCACGATGGGAGACCAAAGACATCAAGGAGTCCTCTCCGAGAAAGCTGGTGGTTTTAAAAACACGGGATGGACATTATGTAAACTCTAAACCAACTATGTACACCACACTGTCACAAAGTGCTCTTGACTTCAGTCATTTCCTCAACAAGGTCAGCATACAGATGGACAGAAATGTTAAGTGCTATTACCAGAAGCTTTTAAATTGCACAGTGTAGTATAGATCAAGACACATTAATTGAACTGTGGCAGGGGCTTGATGCATTTACTTTAAAGACAGGATTTGTAAGAATATAATCTTTTACTCATACTGTATATAGTCAGTTGAAGCAGCAGGAACTCAACACAAATACTTCCTGTGTAAGAACGACTGCATACAGACGCCAAAAATAGATGTCAACCTTCTACTGTGAGCAACAACGGGCCTGTGTTGTATTCTGAATAATAGTATTTTGTATGGAAGGAGGTAACACCGCAGTATGTGCTGTTACATAATTTGAATGGTTCATTGAATGACCTATTGATATTCAATAGGGGGGGTTTTGCCTGATTTTCCCAGTTGTGCAGTTCAGCCTTGGTTAACGCTAATAATAGATAATATTTTAATTATGCATCACTTGGGTATTTTTTACTGTAGTTTTTTATCTTCATCACAACTCCTCGGATAACCAGTACATGGTGGATGTACACCCGTAAGTGTATGTATATATAAAAATGCATTTAACATAAATGTCAGTATATGGGTGCTCTAAAGTTGTAGCGTCGGTTGATTTGACCACAGAGATGAGAGTGGCTGCTGCCTTGACCGCACGTTACCGCAATACGATAACGCTTCCCGTCCATGAGTTAGCATGCAGCTTTAGCCGTGATGTCTAGCTCTGCTTTTCCTGGTAATGTGTGAAACCCAAAGTGTTTCCATACTTTACTGTATGTGTAGTGTTAACAACTTTGGATTTAAAATGTGAGGGTGCAGGTCGTATCCACGTGGAGCCTCCGTTGTTTTGTACTTTCTCGTGCCGGCCGGCTACGGTTTGTTTTGGTTGAAGGATACGGAACAGATACGACGCGATATGTCACGTTACTCTGACTACAACAATGAAAGCAGTAACATCCTTCCACCCCCGCACAGACTCAAATGAAGCAAATATATCAATTCTGGCATTAAAAAAATCGATTTCAAAATCGTAAAAAAATTGAATTGTGATTCATAGGTGAATCGATTTTTTTCACACCCCTAATATATATATTTTACAAGAAAAGATGACGCTCAATATATGTAGAGCGCTTACTTTGATCTTTAACATGCATGGCTATATGTCTGGCCTCTCTGGTCGAGCTTTCACTTCGGCGTCGCTGCGCCACGCACACCGGCTGTGACCACTCATCCTCTGCACGGCTTCATACCAAAAGTTTGCAGATTGCGTCATTAACGTCATGGTTCCCTATTAGCATTGGGTTGAAATAAATATTGCCAAATAGGCGTTTTTGCTTTTCGCTTTGACACCAAATCCTTCGCCATCATCTTGTCTGTCCCATGATAAGCGTGTGAAATCAGACTATGTGCTGAGACTCCGAACGGAGCAGACACGTTCACCTTCAGTTTATAATTTTAGCGTCCATCGTCTGTATGTATTGATAACAGGCTTAGTAATTATTTTTTTATTTGATGTACGTGGGCGTTGAACTAAATAAACTAAATGGGTTTTATTTGTACGAACGACGGCGGGCAAGTAATGTAATCTGTAACACCGACTACCACGGCAAGCCTAGTTGAAATGTAAGGTTGCAGAGTGCCTTTGTTTGTTTGACCTATTGTATCCCATTTGAGCACACATGCATGTAACACAGTGGTGAAGAGACCATAAACTGCTCCCAGACAAACACACAGAGGTTGTCCTTGACCCTCGATTGTGTTCCAGTAGGAATACACTCTGCCCAGGGCCACATATGTGTGCTAAAGATGAAATCACACACAGATAAATGCAGGCTCACACACCCACACAGTCATATACAGTATCTAATTGTTTGAAAGACTTGCAGAAGTGCAGAGAAACAGTCTAGTTGAACGGGGTGGAATTCATTTGCATTATTTCGGACAGAGTTTTTGACTGGGTGTTAAAGCAGCAGCCCTGTGATATGCTAATTACATGCTAGGGAGCCACCCCTCAGGCAATTTCTGTATCCGAAACTCTTATTACTTATAAATGATAACGCACGGAGGCAGACGGCACTAAACACACACACACAGACACAGATGCGAACGCTATTCTGTGGTGTGAATCTGAAGTTCTTAATTAGAGTTTACGCTCACTTTGCCGCCCTGCTGTCAAGACCAATACGAGTCTTGGCGTGTGTGTGTTTTTTTTTTCTCAGTTGATGTACGTGTCTTTGGTGTGTGTTTGTGTGTGAAGCTGTCTGACAGATTTCTTTTCATTCTACATTCATCTGTCAGTATCTCTCACCTCATTTTCTGTATCATCAGTGACCCCGACTGGTCACCTTTCACACCTTTCACACCTGTCCCGTCATGCCTCTAGTCTACACACACACACACACACACACATAGACGGTCATAATTACCCTGAAGCACCTCTTCTTTCTGTCTGTCTCCTTCTGTTTCAATCTTTTTTCTCTCTTTACTTTTGATATATTACCCTTTCAAGTCAACTCAAGCAAAAAATGAACAATTTTTACTGCCAGCAGGAGGTCCAGCAGGGATATATGTGCTGTTTGCACATTAATTTATTTATGCATATCTGCACAAACATACTCTAAATGTACGTCCATGTGCACACAGCTGTACATGAGCGCGTTAGAAGAAATACCAGACATTATGTGAAATAACTCTGTGGGTAGCTCATTTAGTTGTGTTTTAGTTGTGTGCAACATCTGCTTACTGTATGTTTACTAGCGGTGGGAAAAAAATCTATTCACCTATGTATCGTCATTTTTTTTTTTTACGATTTCGAAATCAGTTTTTTAATGCCAGAATCGATATATTTGATTAATTTGAGTCCATGCAGTGGTACAAGGAAGTTACCGTTTTTATTGTTGTAGTCAGAGTGACGTGACGTCATATCCGTTCCGTATCTGTCAACCAAAACAAACAGTAGCTGGCCGGCCATAGGCGGAGGGTCCGCACGGATACGACCTGCACCCTCACATTTTAAATCCAAAGTGGTAAATACTACACATACAGTAAAGTATGGAAACACTGTGGGTTTCACACGTTGCCACGAAAAGCAGACATCATGGCTAAAGCTGCATGCTAACTCTGTCATGGACAGGAAACGTTATCGTATTGCAGTAACGTGCGGTCAAGCCAGCAGCCACTCTCATCTCTGTGGTCAAATCGGCCGATGCTACAACTGTAGAGCACCCATATACTGACGTTTATGTTAAATGCATTCAAACGGCCCCGATGGAGCTGACCATGGATGTATAAAGAGAACGAAGCTAACGGGAGAGAGCTAGCGATGGACTTATGCGGAATTGTACACGTTTGACCATATCTGGTTTTCAAAATAAGGTGTTGACAAAGGGAAATGTATATACAAAATACATATATGGAAATACGATTGATTGGATTATATTCACCAGAAGTATAAAACATTACATGTCCCTTATATATATTTTTTTTTACTATATTAGTTTAGATATTTTCCAAAGTAAAAGTCCCTAGAAGTGTATGATTCAACGTTTTCCCATGGTCTAGTTTTCAAAAAGTTAACAAAAATCTCAATAAATCGTAATATCGACCTGCAATACTTGTAGAATCGCAATACTTGAATATCACAATACATATGGAATCGGCACCCAAGTATCGTGATAGTATCGAATCAGGAGATGGGATGTATCGTCCCAGCTCTAATGTTTACGCACTGTTTTGGCATGCTGCATGTATGTTTGCTTTCCTCCACATGGAGCTGACAGGTATACATGTGTGTCGTAGTTTGGCGATGTCTTCAGGTGCGGCCTCCTTCTCAACATCAAAGTCAGTATGTAGAGAGTTAGTGTATCTTTCATATAGCTCTAACCTCTATTCTCAGGAGAGTTTATGTCTTTGATGGGCCCATAGCACCTTTTTAAAGTCTTTTTTGAGAAGCTTCCTCTCGGTGGAGTGGATTGATGTCTAAGAGGGGGCACACTTGCTTTCATCTCTTTTGTCTTTTTCCATCTCTCCCATAATTTGTGTTTTTTTTTCCTTCTCTCTTTGCATCAGTCTGTTTACTCCACGCTCACCCTCTCTTCTTGACTGCCTGCCGCTTTCATCCTCATCTTTTGCCTTTTGATAAGGATGAGCGATTGTGTGTGTGTGTGTCGTACCGTCGCCTCTTTTCTCCGTGGCGAGATTGCATCGGGGCAGAGCTCGCTGTGTCCCTATCAAGCAGTCTGGGAAGCTACTTTGATGTCACCAGCAATTTGGTAGTCAGTAATGAGGAGGTGGATTTAGTCCTGATTGGAGCCGGCCTTCTTTGAATCATAGTTCCGCCTCATGTTTGCTGATAGTGTTTGTGTTGTGTTGACTCCTTATTTTTTACCGCCCAGTTAATCATACCACTAGCTTGATCTGACTGATAGGCTGGCTGCCAGTAAGGGCCGGTTTTCTGGGCTGCAGTAGAAGTTAGAAACTTGAAGTTTAAACAAGACATTTGCTTAAAAAAAAAAACCCTCCTACCTCTGTTTTTCGAAAGCAGTTGCACTTAATGAAACAAAGCTGAACAGGGAGCACACCATGCGTGCCTCCAGCTGTATATTTTGCACAGTCTACCATAGGGAGCACAATCAGACTGCATCACTCATTTTGAGCAAGACATCAGCATAATTTGTTGACTTCTCGGCCAAACACGATGTCTTGTCTGTGAAACAAAATCAGCAAAAATCAGAGTTGACACATTTATCAAATGAAATTTACAACAACAGCCAAATCATTAGCTAGTAAATTAAACAATAAAATCCACTGTAATTGCCACTGCAATGAAAACATTTGAAACTCAGGCTTGTGTCCACTGCAATACTGATTCTGTTTCAGAGGGACATAAATGGCTATCCTGATGAATGTGACTGTTACTGTTTCGTAGATTCATTAATGATTCCCTATGGCTGTTTCTGTTGGTACTTTTAAATGAGAGAAAGGGGACAGTCCACAACTGTCTGGACTGGGTGAAGAGTTTGGAAAGGAGACCTATTGACATGTGGAATAATGAGTAACAGACTTTTTCAGATGTGTGTCTGTGATAATGTAGTGGGAGCGGGAGATGTATTATGGTCCCTTTTATTAATTTTTTCTCTTGTTTTAATTTTAGATACATCAGTGCAGAACATCAAAATTCAACATGTCCTTCCCTCCTCCGTCTCTATTATTTCCCTGCTTTTTTTTTTACTCTCTTTCACCTCCTCTGTTTCTTTGTTCTTAATCTCGGTGCTTGTTAACAGCATGTCACGCCTCTTCTTTTACTCACAATTTTGATAGATGAGCCAATTTTTCACTTTTGTGAATATGGGGATGAAAGTTATTACTTGACTGATTTTAATTACCTTTTTTTACCATTTTTTTAAAGGAGCTAATTACTCAATACAAACTGATCTTCACCCAGATTTTCTGTCCCTGTATCCACATTTTTATGTGTTTTCTGCCGCCAGAAGAAATGGTTTACTGCAGTTTACAGTACATGACGCAGTGAGCCTAGAACGGGTGTGTACAAACATTCGTTCCAGGGGTGACATGACGAAAGAAGCCAGGAGACTTTTGATATGAGAGATTTCTTAATGAGCGAGTTTAAGCCCTTTGTGCTGTACACTTGAATCTGCAGTCAGATTATTTTATCATTATTACATTTCACTCACCAGTAAGTATCAGCCCTAATGAGAACAGATGCAGGGCCTTGGACCGAAGAATTGCTGTCAGGTGAGGCGTGAGGTCATCACGTACATCACGTAGGTGACACATCAGTTGTCTTGGACCTCATTCTGCTTTTGTTCTGTGTCGTGAGAGAACACATTTGCTCACATATGCATGTAGAGCCAAATAACTTGAGAATCCTTTTGGCAAGGCGCCTCAGCTGGGGAAATCTGGGCTTTTCCAAATCCCAGTGGAGTCTGTCAGTGGGAGCTGCAGGTGGCGACTTCAGAGAGTATCATCTCATTGCATTTCAATAAGCTCTCCAGCTCCAACAGTCTCTGCTCCTTCCACATCAACAGAGAAAGGGTTTGCGATCAGGTGAACATTCTTCGCAATGACACTGAAATCTTGAAAGTGCTGGTTCAATTCTGTGATCAGTGATCTACAGAAACGTAGGCGTTTGGGTTAGTGGAGTAAGTTAAGAGTTAGTGGATCATTTCCCGAAGAGATGGGAAGTGTTCAGCTATGCCGCCCCTGATTTGGCTCTCAGAAAGTCGAAGCTTCATAAAAATTGATTTCATTTGTGCATCTTTTCCGTGCAAGCTTTTGTTCAACATGTTCAGATCTCAACCTAATCGATTGAGACAGATGGCTGCCCACCCAGGGTCTGGTTCTGCCCCCGGTTTCTACCCGTTAAAGGGGAGTTTTTTTCTTGCCGCTGTCACACCAGTGTCTGCTCACAGGGGATCTCATGTTGGGTCTCTGTTATGATTTGACGCTATATAAATAAATTGAATCGATGGCTAGATCAACCATAGAACTGAACTCTGTCAGTCCCACGACTAAGCTAGCATCAATATTGAGCACCGATTTCCGACCGGAAAACCCAAAACTCCAGTTCATTAATCTCTCTTTATCGGAGATTAATACTTTCAGCACGGTGCTCATCACATCACCCAGCTGGGCGGCTCTGGTGCTTCCTGTGACTGATATCCCTATATAGTGATAGTGACACCTAGCGTTAACAATAGGAACTGCATTTTAATATCGTCATCGAGCCAAATATAATTTAATTTTTGAAATTACTCTCAAGCCATAAAGATTAAAGTGTTGGGTTGCGCATGGCCTGCGAGCCCTAGTTTGGACAACCCTGGCTCAGAATATGCTTCTTGTAAAATATATTAAGAGAAAAATTGGGAGGAAACGCAAATCATATGCTGATAATTCGTCAAAGTACTTAAAGTAACTTAAAAAAAAACAATATATGGGTGAACAACTGCTGCTAATCCGCTAAAATCAGATTTCCCCCCAGAGTTTTGAATTATGGAAAAAATAGTAGTATGATTAAAAACTAATTAACTCTAATTATAACAAATGCAAAGTTCTGTTGAATGCTTTTATCACGTATAAAGCCCTTTTGTTCACATCTCACACACACACACACACACACACACACACACACACACACACGCACACACACACACACGCTGCAGCATATCTGAATACACTTCCTCATATGCTTTTTCCTGCTGGTCTGCCTGTTCTGATACATAATACATTACGACTGAGACCAAGTGGGCTTCATCTCTCCTTTCCCTCTCTCTCTCTCTCTCTCTCCTCATCCCACTTTTTCCTCCTTCTCTTTCACCGACTTTCACTCCCAGCGATGATGTCGGTCTCTCATCCTCCCCCCTCTGCAACTGTCTCTCACGATCTTTCTGTATTGTTGGGTCCTAGCAGTAATTTATTCATAAAGGTACGCTGGCTGGCCTTTCCTAAAATGGAAGGATGGATGGTGGACAACAGGGAGCAGACGAAAGATAGATAGAGAAAGTACTGTATGGAGAAGAATGTGACGGATGACAGGCACTTCAGGTTTGATCTTCTTCAGGTCCGGGCCTGTGTGCAAAAAGAAATCACACATATTAATGAATGTTGTTTGCCCAATGCTGCAAACCACAGAGGACGTGAAGCCTACAAAATTACATTTTTGTTCAATTCTCAGCAGCCAGAAAGTGCTAAGAGTAACATGTCAAGCAAATTGAGAGATGTGAGTTTAGGGATAATACATTCTAGCTTTGCTCCGCTGTGAAATATTAGATTATTAATTTTATTTAGTGGTCATCACTTAATATCCCATGCACCTGCATACTGTGTCTCCTGTTTTGGCAGACATTTTGTCTAAAATCTGACACTGACAGATCTACATCTTTTCTTTTTATGTGATATCTTTGTTTCGTTTGTGGCCTTATTGTTCAAAGTTGCCATCCACTCAAAAATGTGTTTTGCCCTTTGTTATTCCCGTGGATGTTTAGCCTTCACTGTGCAGGAAGATGAATGTTCAGAGTTTGACATTAAAGCTTTTCCAGCTTTTTTTTATTTCTTAACCTCTTCCACTCCCCTCTTTACCATAGTTACCCGTTTTTGTCTTTTTTATGGCGGTACAGGGGGTCTTTAAGGGGAGATAGCAGGTCAACAGTGGATGTCACATAGAAGTCTGTGTACATCATCTGAAAACTGGGAACCTGAAGATTAATTTGAGATGCAGTGCAGCACTGTGCGTCAAGTTGTTCTAGTCATAAATCTGTAATAAACATTGAATTTTGTTTAAAGTGTATAAGAGCATAGAACATTATGATAGAAGTATATGTTTGCCATTCACAAGCTATCTATTTCTCACAAGTTGTTGCAGCAATTTTGGGGTTGATACCATTTGTTACACAGATTTGGTGCAAAATTCAATCATTTTTGACCACTTGAGAATTGATGAAAATGATCAAAAATCCCTCCAAAATATCACATTAAGACACCAAGACGTTGAGGAACACCATAGAAAAAGCCATGCTGTGATTTGGTATGAAAAACATTTGACATTTGGAGATCTCCGCAAGAATTGCATTTTTTGCCGATTGCATGGCGAGCTTCTGTTGTGTAAACTGCTCAGAAACCACCTTATTGTCAATCTACCGAGGAAAACCATCTATCCTCTGGATGCTCTAGGTTTTTAGTTTGTGGCTGTAAAGTTTCACGAGGCTGTGATTATCCTAGAGGTCACCACAGGTCATTTTATCCAGTAAGGTCAAGTTTAAAAAAAATGGTCTCACTATACGAAATATCTAGTATGAGGACTAACATCATCACACATGAATACAGTTGGGCTCATTGAGTCTCAGCCTTACAGTCATACCCAAATTATGTAGACTTTTTAGGGACCCCAGTATGCAGAAATAGGTGAAAATAAAATAACACATTTATACTGCATTCAAAAAAACTGCATTGTTTTTGCCCCGAGCTGCATGTGATTATCATAAAGTGGGCATGTCTGTAAAGGGGAGACTCGTGGGTACCCATAGAACCCATTTTCAACACATATCTTGAGGTCGGAGGTCAAGGGACCCCTTTGAAAATGTCCATGCCAGTTTTTCCCCGCCAGAATTTAGCGTAACCGACAAAGTCACATGACGTGTTTGGCACCAATGGATTCCTTAGGTTTTCTAGTTATGATGACAGTTATGGTACTTTCACTAGCTGACCCTGTTACAGCCTCTGAAAGATATTAAATGTTTGAGTCATTCCCTTCTTTCACTACTGCAAGTTATTTTTATCTGTGTTAAGGGTGTAAGACTTGTTGTTTAAGAGTTGGCTGGGAAAAAAAGTTTTACCAGTCACAGTTAGCTGGCAGAAGTACTGCCCCTATGGATACCCACACTACCTTGTGCACTTATTTACAATGATGGCCAAACTGTCCACCGGGGGTGTTTAAGGGATCTTGATGCACAATTTTAACCGACGCCTGGCAGCCAATCAGAAGCCAGTATTTTCCGCTGTCATGGTACATTGTTTCTTAATGGTACAATGGATGTGATGTGGGAAAGGGTGGTGTTTCTAGTAGCTGATGGCGGGCAGCGTTTGATGACCATTACAGTATATTGTCCAATAACCACCAGTTTGCCCAGTGAGCTGCCAAATTGTTTCCTGTCAGTGTGTGCGAGTGTGAGTGTGTGTCAGTGTGTTTGTGTGTGTGTGTGTGTGTGAATGATAGCCGTGTTGATCTTGTGAAGCCAGCTGCTAGGTGTGTCTTCCATCAGCTTCCCAACAGGAAGGATACACAGACCATTAGAGAAAAGAGGAGAGAAACCTAATTGACCGACAACAGGACATCAGAGTGGACACACACAGTGGTTTCCATCCTGAACCAGTCACCCGTCCATCCTGCACTGGTGCTGCAGAGATGATCTGTGTAAACACACATTTATTGATATGGAACTTTAGGGTAGTTCAGGCAGACGCGGAGGTTGTGTTATTGTTACATGTTTAATCTTATAACTAGGCGGTCTGTATAATCATCTTCAAACTCATTCTTGACTTTGGGAACATGCTGTTGACAAACAATCTCACCTCAAGATCCATAAAGCTGCGATTTCGTACGCAGCCCAGGTGATATGATCAAAAGCTCTGGAACTGCTCCTAAATGGACCTGGAGATGAGATTTGTTCCAGAGCATCACATGAGCAGTGCCACACCAACGAATTCAAATTTATACGTACACATCATGCTAAAATGAATGGTTTAGTTTACTTTATTTCACCAGGATTATCCTCCCAGTATCAACACTGTTTTCCAGAGAGTCCTGGGTACATACAGTAAAAATGAACTATAAACTTCAATGTGGGTGCCCTGGATAAAATGAGACATATAACTGACTCAAAACACAGCATGTCTGAACATACCATGAACTTGTGTGTGTTGTTGCCTTGCTTCAACAGCACTGCCTGACGGAAAAAAACAGCATTGTAAATATTGTATGAAATGCAGTGATCAGTGAATGTTAATTCATTACTGATGTTAGGATTTTCTGGAGTTCCTGATGTCATCACTGATTTATGATGTCTCCCCCCTCCCTCTCTCCCTCCCTCCGTCCATGACAGCTATTAATAATGAATGGCACTGCCTGTGTAAAATGCCAGTCCATTACATATCAGTGAAGTGTCCTTTTTAGAAAGCTAATGTTGACAAATGACTGGGAGCGTAAGGCATTTGAGAACACTATTAACCTCTGAAATGTCATTGAGTATCAGGGAGAGATTTTGTGTGTGTGTGTGTGTGTGTGTGCCTGTCTATAAAATGTTATTAAGGGCGTTGTGGGTCGCTATAAACCCTCATTGACTTTCATTATATTTCAAGCTTGTCATTCCAGTCACCTTTTCTTTAAATACCGTCACATATCACAGCAATAATGACAGACGTTGTAGGTCCCGTGCATACGCTAATGCAAAAAGTCATGCGCAGACAGTTTCTCTCACACGCACGTACACACACACACACACACCAAAATACATCTCACATATGCTGCTGTACAGTGAGTCGAGTGGGAGGATGAGAGGAGTAAGCTGCTGCACTCTGTCTAAGGATGAAAGGTCTAATTGGCTGCTTAACTAGAGATTTTATTACACACACACACACACACACACACACACACGCACGCACGGTGCCCTCGGGCCGGTTTTGTCTTTTGTCATTGTTAATGAATAGTACAATGTTAAAGAGATAAAGCCAAACCGGACTCATTAAATTGCGCCTGTGTGTTGAAGATCGTGTTTTCTGTGTGAGTGAGTCAGAGACGCTTTGAATTGGAATTGAGAGAGAGAATGAGAGAGTGAGAAAAAGAGAGAGAGAGAGAAGGAGAGAGTGAATGAGTGAGGTAACAAAGAGAGAAAGTCAACAGGTTGCTGAGCTGCTTAATTACCTTGCCATGGAAAATCACGTTAGCACCGTAAGGGGTAGCGGATTAAATGTCAACATATCCGCGCATATAATCAACATGTGTGTGTGTGTGCGCGGATATATAGGTGTGTGCTTAAATATTTATTTGTACGTGTTTTCGTGTGTGTAGAACATCTTTAGTGTGTGGATGTGTGTGTGTTTTTATGGATGCACTCTGTCAATTCCGCCAGACCTCATCTCACACTTGTCTGTGCTCCTGTGTCTCGGGGAGCCTTCCACAGTGCTCCATTTACTTTACTACACTGACTGAGTAAGGCTGTGTGTGAGTGTGTATTAGATCATCGTGTGGATGTTATCTGCCTTGTTTTATCGTTCTGAATCTGCAGTTTCTTATTATACTTGCTTATGGCCTCCTCTTTTATTTCCCTCCCTCCCCTGATGGTCTCTTTCTTTCCTTTTCTCTTGTATCATCTCTTCTTCTTCACCACCTGTTCATTTTGTCTCTTCTCCTCTCTTTGTTGCTCATTTCTATATTTGATTCTTCTTAACAGTGCTCCGATCAGGGTTTTTGGCTGATTATTTGAAGCCATTTCTCTGCGCCGGTTTAACAAGCGATTCTGCTCCTCTGCTTTTTGTCTGTGTGTGCTGGTCCACGTGTCCTGGAAGATGTCAATGTCCCGGACAAATGGGGGGAAATTCCGGTCAAAAGTTATCTGTGTTTATTGAGCTTAAGAACAATTGATAGGCAGGCAATATAAAGAATGACATCATCATGAACGCTTAACATTTTTGTTTCCTTTTAGCTTGAGCCACGGTATCAACAAGTCTCCTGACTTAAGACTGTATCTCAAAACGTGGCGTGTGTCCAGCTGTGTCGCTCTCTGAGCGAATTAAAGAGCAGACGAGAAAGCAGGCAAATGAGTATTGAAAATGTTTCAATTCAGAATCGATGCGTCTTCTGATCGGCTCTTCTGATTAGAGATGGGTAATGATTTTCAAATTTTTTAATAGTCTTTGAATTATAAAAAAATCTAATAGTTTATGCGACTATAAATATATATTTTATAGGGCTGGGACGATTCACCTATCTCCCGATTCGATACTATCACGACACTTGGGTGCCGATTCGATATGTATTGCAATTTTAAGTATTGCGATTTGATATTACAATATATGTGATTTTTGTTAACTTTTTTTAACTCTAGACCATGGGAAAAAGTTGAATCAAACATTTCTGGGGACTTTTACTTTGGAAAATATCTAAATTAATACAGTAAAAATTTTAGATTTTCAGCATGTATGTCAGAGATGTCCTGATGTCAAATATATCAGTCATTGACAGGACATTGTCAGGGTTGTCCCTTGTCGCCGGTCCTGTTTGTGATTTTCATTGATAGGATCTCAAGGTGCAGCTGAAGGGAGGAGAGTCTCCGGTTCGGGGGCCACAGAATTGCATCTCTGCTCTTTGCAGATGATGTGGTTCTGTTGGCTTCATCGAGCCGTGACCTGCAGCACGCACTGGGGCGGTTTGCAGCCGAGTGTGAAACGGTCGGGATGAGAGTCAGTACCTCCAAGTCTGAAAAAAAGAATATGCGAAGAAGACCTGATTGATACTGGATGCTGTGGACACATTTTGATTAGCTCTCAAACACTATTGAGATTTGATATGCAGCTAGACTGTAGGTGTGAACCCTCTAACCCCGAAATGTTCAGGTTTTCTAAAACCTAGAAATGAAACGTCACTCGTAGCTTGAACATCATATTTTTATAAACTTAGGTAGTGTGGGTCATTTTGAATGTGGTCAGTTAATAGATGTTACTGAGCAGTATAGTGTTGTTGAGTTCTTGCTTTTTCTGCATCCAATGCAGACTAATAACATCGTCTAAACTTTTCTGCGTATCATTAAACATTACATGTAGTATTTTTATTACTCTCTCTCTTTCCTGTGTACTGGATTTGTGTCCTGAGCAGCATTAACTCTGAGGTCACTTCCAGTCAGGATATTGCCCACACATTCACTCATGTGTAAATGTTAGTTTGTGAACATCAGAGGATATGGTGGTGTAATCCTTTGTTTGTGCTAGTGTGTGTGTGTGTGTGTGTGTGTGTGTGTGAGAGTGACAGAGAGATGTATCGTGCTAAACACTGGTTTAGCTTTTAGTTTTGTGTACTTGTGTTTGTGTGTTTATCCCTGTGAGTGTGATATATCATATGTGTGTAAATTTATGCATGTGTGTATGCACACAGGCGTTGCTTTCTTATCTCCAGCGTCACACAGGAACTGAACCAACAGACGACCGGAAGCCTTATCGCTCCAAACACCACCACACTGTTTACTCAGACAAGCACACACACACACACACACACGCACACACACACACACACACACACACACACACACACACACACACACACACACACCTTTGCTTTCCTTTCTGGTATATTCATTCAGTGTAATGAGAGGAAGCATTGCGTTTACTGTACGGTGTGTATGTGTGTGTTTGCGTGTATATGTTTATGCGTTTATTGTAAACAATGTGAGAACAGGCTGAGTAATAATAGTACAGTGTGCTGTATGTTCATGCATGTAATTGGTTTAAGGTCAGATTCAATGTGTGAAGACGTAAATGCAGCCTTGAGCGAGATGACATGGGAGGTGTGTGTATTTACACGTATATGAATATCTGGTGGGCTTAAATTCTGTTCATATAATTAGAGTAAAGATGATGATATAGAGTAAAGTCAATGAGGGTAGAAGATGGACAATGTAACGATGATATTATACTGTAAAAGTAGGGGTGTCACGATTCTCCAAATCCCTGATTCGATTTCACTTTCGATTTTAAGGTCAAAATTTGGTTCGATTTAAACATGCCTTTGTTAGACTGCGGAGACTTTATTCATAAAGATCAATGAAACTGTCTTTAAAAATCTCCTTCTGGTATGACGTGGTTGGTACCAATGGATTCCTTAGGTTCTGGTTTCATGTGATGCCAGTATCTTCACTCTAGTTTTAAAACGGAGCCCGCTACAACATAAAAATCACAAGTTTTCTTAATGCATGAAAGAAATTAGTGACGTTAAAACAAACTTCCGTTAACGCGTTAACTTTGACAGCCCTAGTAATAACAATAACTTTTTTTCATCAGTCAATTGGGAACAAACTGTCAAACCATAAACAGAAGATCAACTAGATGACAGGAGGGCACTTTACTACAACAGCTTGAGATTCTCAGAGTTTAAGAGGTACACCTGAATGCACCGTGAAGTCCGTGTTGGCAGTCACATGCTTTACTGTACAAAGCAATTTAGACACACAATTGACTTTAGGTGGAAATGGCACAACCGCGTCTGAAATCGGCAAACAGTTCGCTGACTCTGAGCGCTGTTTTCTTTGCTGGGGGGGGAGGGAGGGGGACTCGTAGTTTTACTTCAACAACGCGAGCATCATCTCCGACTCAAGCAGTGGCCATGCTGTCTTGAGGATACTGGTAAGATTCGATGGGTTTGTTTGAAGTGTTTTTCTTTTTCTTCTTTTTTTCTTCGGATGTGAGCAAGTAGGCGGGGGTGGAGAGAAAAAAAATACTGGGAGAATCGCCGATCCTGCTTTTGAATTCAAAGGTCGAAATTGAAAGGTAATTTCGATCAATTTTCAATTTGGAATCAAAATCGTTACACCCCTATGTAGAAGTCAAACGGCAGGATGATCTTGGTTCAAATATCCATAACTGGCAAAAACAAGGGGCAAGAACTTCCTTAAACATTCAGGTGGACGTTCCGTGGAAGAGTCAAATTATGAGGCAAAGAAGCCCCAAATATTTCAGAGCACTATTTCATGCATTTTATTCTTCGAGCTGTCACATGATCAAAAAAAAGTAGAAATGTTCAAGCTCCCAAAAAATGCATTAATGCAATGTTTTGACCTACAAAACCTTCATCAGGCAAATACAAACAAAAACAGGCTTTCAGTGTGCAGACAGACAATCTCTCCTTTGTATGCTGTTTTGATGTGCACACTATCCATCGTCTTTGTAGTCACATATTGACCCATGAATGTGATAGCTGATGCAGCCTGTGGGTGGAACATACTGTACTGTATGACTGGGAGACTGTTTCCACTGCTGTCCTCGTGGCCTGTTTAACAGTAGGACTGATCCAATCTGTGATGCATACTTTCACTATTACTCTCTACCGAGCTAGTTAATGTAGCACAAATGCAACATGCAAGGCTAGAATATTATTGATGCCAGTGTTGCAGATGTTTTCTCAGCTTTCGATTCAGTATAGGTGTACAGTAGGCAGACTGAAGTATTCTCTGGGTCATTTATTTTTGTAATTAATCAGTCAAAACTATCATTATTATGTATTTATCTTCTTGTGGTTGCTTTGAGACAGATTGCTCAGTCATTAAGTGTTACTAAGTATAATTATTATTCACAGGATGAGCTGATTAATGGAAGTGATGGGGGAGAATCATGGTTCCATAGGGGGGACATATAAAGTATTATAGATATGTTTATAGACTCCCTGCAATAAAAAGTAGAATAGCCAGACTGCTGTTCAGCATAGTGCGCCACCCGTATGTGATTAAGTGTCTAAGACCTGACCAGTTGCGTCATTAGCACAAATTAATTACGTTACATGTGTGCACTTTTGTACCACTATGACTCAGAAACCAAGACTCAACACGAAGCACAAATCAAAGTCAGATTTGTGCAATGTACAAATGAATGTACAGTACACAGCTGGTGCAGACAGCTGAAACACTGCCAGTGATCAAAGTGATATGTATACTGCAGTTTCCCGTTTCGTGAATTACTGGCATAGATGAGCAGGCGGTAACCCTTTGGGATCGGCCCCGGTTATTCATCCTACAATGTTGAAAGATAAATGTAACAGTGCTGCTAAACTTTAGTTTAGCTACAGTCCCACAGGAGAATCCACTTAAGTTAATTATGTTAATTATGCAGGTGCAAAATTGGAAGGTGATGACAGTCGGGTGAGTCTGAAATCACTCCCTCCTTCACTCAGTCACACTCAATAGCATACGCTACAGTGAGCAGTAAAAACTATAAAACGTGACACATTGCATTGTGGGATTGTTCGCAGAAAGTCTTGTACATGGACTCTACTTTTTTAATTTATGAAGGCATTATATAGTAAATTTCACTCACACTCAAATAAAATTGTGCAAGGTAAATGTAGTGCACTATACAGTAAATTGGGAGTGATTTCGGACACAGACATATTTTCAAGATGCAGTAAAACCTGATGACTATATGTAAATGCACAAAATGTTCTGTTTTTTGCCATTATTCCGAAAAAGATAATATTCCTACTAAGCTGTTGACATGGCTAATGAAAATGAGTATTCCACTAATATTCCCATTTACATGCAGTTGTGCATGCTTTGACGTTCTTGTTGGACCGTGCAAACACAGCCTCCCTCTTTCATTCCTTCAACCACCTTCTTGAAAAGGTCGGCGTTGCGATATTTGCACATATCCAAAAACCTGTTGATATCCAAGTCTTTCATAATGTTTAAAAATAGGTGCGTTTCTCCTTCTGACCAGAAATGTGGGCTTTTCTTTTGGGCATGCATCTCTGCAAACTGCCGGCTAGTTGGTTTGTGTGCAACACACAGAGCTGGCCGCAAACAGGCAAGAGGCCGTGTGCCGCAAACTGACTAAAACCCCCACTTCAGATGCATATTCCCAATGCGCAGTATACTGTACATGTACAAAGAATGCTTCTAAAACCAGAATAATATCGGCGTATCCCACATACCTTATCTTATTCAGAATATTATCATATTCTGAATAATAGTGGACTATTGGTGTGCATGAGTAGTCAGTGATACACCTCCACAGGTTTGCTTATTTTGCCTGATTAGACCTCCTCCCCTGTGTGGGCATGTAGAGACTGTGCTTGATTGACATCTCCTCCACCCTCCTTTTGTCATTGGTTGATGTATTTTGGTGATGTCATGCTCTCAAAAACACAGACTGTATATAAGAAGTGGACATAGTCACCGTGACGTCACCCATTGGTTTGTAGACTATGGTTTGAAGCCTTGATTTTGGCAATTTGGCACATCACCATCTTGTTTTTTGCAATCAGAAGTGACACAAGAGGGTGGAGCTGTTACGATTAACTTTCATGAACAGAAAACACACTGTGAAATGGTTAAAGTTGTAAGACGAAAACAGGGAGGACTGCCAGACCGGACAACGCCGTGGTAGCGACCTGTCAATCACAATAGCCACACCCTAAAGCATACCCTGCTTTATGATCTATTTGACTCTAAATGGGACCATAATTTACTAAATGAACATCATACTGTATTGAAGAAGACTTGAAACTAGTGATTGAGACCATAAACTCATGTTTACAATGTTTACTGAGGTAATAAATCAAGTGAGAAGTAGGCTCATTTTCTCATAGACTTCTATACAATCAGACTTCTTTTTGCAACCAGAGGAGTCGCCCCCTGCTGGCTATTAGAAAGAATGCAAGTTTAAGGCACTTCGACGTTGGCTTCACTTTTCACACCCGGAGGTTGCTGCCTGCTCAAAACAAAATTCATTAGCTGTTCACTTTATATGTTGCATTAAACTCTAAAACCCAGCTACGTTTACTATTTCCTGGTAAGCAACCTCTTGTGGCGTTGCTAATGACGGTGATGTTAGTGTGACACTATTATACTATCGCAAACTCATTCAGATAGGAAGCTAGGGTGGACTGTTTGGCATACAAAGTGTATGACTTTGACACCAGAGATATTGTTACAAAGATGTTGATCTTTCCTTAATGACCATGACCTTCTCTAACCTTAACCAAATTGTTTTAGTTTCCTAAACTTTCCGTAAAGGTGGCAGAAATATTCATATGAGTCATTTGTGGAGCAGTCGCATGTGTTTGGAAGGCACTGACAAGCGACTGGTTTTATCATTTAGGTGTGAGTACTTGTGCATTGTGCTCTCACACACACATGTGTCCATACATTGCATAGAGTTGGATTTTGGGCCCATTTAGCCACACCTCTTGTTCAGCCACAGGAAGACATGTGTTGCCTCTTGGCGTTAAGCCCAACGGCACAATAGGTCATTATGAATGTGCTGTTGTATCGATCAACATGATTATTCATCCTTATTAGGAAGTCTCTGTACAGAGAAGGTTAGACGCTGAATTTAAAGACACAGGGTTGTGCTAATCCCTGCCTTCATTTATCTGTAGTGAAGTACAGGAGCGTCACAAAACTGCCGTTTAATGTTTGCAGATGAGCTTTCACTTTATTCCACTGTTTGCATAATGTAAGTCGCTCTGGATAAGAGTGTCAGCTAAATAATGAAATTTGTAAATGTACATACTGTATGAGAGTGAGGTGGACGAGGGGATAAAGGGAGGGAGGTGAGAGGAAAGGGGGAGAGGTATAGAGGGTAGAGAGAGGGGAGGATGAGAAAAGATGAACTGAGAGAGAGGAAAAATATCTCTGGCTTTGAGAGGGAGTCTAGGAGAACTCTTTATCAGCCTGTTCACACACTCGTACAAAAAAATACAGATACACTCACATTTACATGTCAATTTATATACACAGTCCTCACACACAGACACACACACACACACACACACACACACACACACACACACAGACTCTCGTTTCAAAACTAATTTCAACTCATTTGCATCCACAACTGAGTTTAGAGCAGAGTGACAGTTCAATCATTTCCTCCTGACACTCTCTGTATCGTCCTCCTTCTCTCCTCTGAGGACGTTAATTGAAAACGCCCTCTGTGCTTGGAGGTGTCAAAAGTGGGCGCTGTCATTCACGTTATCTACCTAAAAAAAATTCCAACATTTTACTGTTGGGAACGCAGGTGTAAATTAGTGAGGGAGGAGGGAGTGAGCCAGTCAGCTTTTTGGTGGTGATAAAATAGTTCCGCCAACCCTCATAACCTGGGGTTACCTGAGGGAACGGATGCTTTTATATCGCCCACGTCAGATAAACTTTAAAGTTACCGTGAGGAACTTTCAACTGGTTATGAAACCAGTTTAATACTGATGCTTCTATATGACCTACATAAGTAAACAAAACCGTCAGCGAGAAGATTGGCTATTTCTATATAGTTATACTTGATGCTTGTCATCGGTGCCACCGGGTCCGATTCTGTGCGAAAGCAGATAAAATCATGCAGATCCACTATAAACTCCTTCAGTTGAGACTCCAGCGGGGCCAACCCGACGGGGACAGACCCAGATCCGTATTCGCTGCCACTTTCGACCTGCAGTCAGACCGGTCAGAATTTGTTGTTGCTGAAGCCCTCGACCTCACACAGGCAACAACACCACCATTTTCACTCTATTTGGCTCTCTCTCTGCAGCATTATAGTGCCATCATTAACACTAGTTCAAATACTGTCACGCTTAATTGTGGTCATATTGAATTGGGTCAATCGGTCAATCAAATTACGCTATATTTTGATAAAACTGTTTTCTTTACCTTGTCACTTTTGGGATTGGCCTATCTAACCCATATTTAGTGAAAGGAGGTTTTGCTTTACAATAAATGTCATTAGGCTAATGGTATACAACCATGTTTATGGTTCCTTTCGAGGTTTGAACCACGAGGTGCACAGCATTTAGGAGAAATTGTCTTCGTACAAAGGCAGTAACAGGAAAACTCCTGTGAGTGAAAGCAAAAATAAATATGGATGTCAAACTGCTGGATGTCAAGGCTTGAGAGCACACAGGGACACATCCATAATTGAAAAAAACAAGTTTTGTGAGCAACGTAAGCCAGAACTGTGATTGTTTTGAACCTGCAAGATGTGAGTGAGCAGCAGGGCTTCCTTTCTTGTTATCTGCAAAGTTGCACAGTCTGAAATTTGACAGTCGAATCACTTGTATGCAAATCAAACTGAGAGCAGAGCGAAATCCATCGGATTTGACACGCTTCGAAATGTCATCCTGTTGACTCTGCCTTCTGTCAGGCTACTTCCCGGTGACATACAACAGCTGCGGGTGTTAAACTGATCCCAACCCATGTCTCAGACTAATGTCGGCTACATTGACTTCTATCAGAAAAACGTTTGAAGGAATAACAGAACTAAATATGCAGACCTCAGTGTATCGTAAACCTGGTAGGACATGTGTAACCTTCATTTTTTTATCATCTGAGAATTTCCTTTGTGCCTCCTTTTGCGGCGTGTTTCTCTCATGTTTCCTCCAGAGTTTTTCTCTCTCTGTAGTCTCGTCTGTGTCTCTACCTGTCAGTCCTCCTGTGGGAGACCAAAGAGAAAAGACAAGAAAAGACAGACTTGTTTCTGAGCAGCCGACTGGAAGCAACTGGAGCAGTTTCAGCACAGTCATAGCTTTACTGTATGTACAGCAGTATCGTTCACCTGGAACACGTTGGTCTTTTATATTTTCCTTATTAAAGATGGAGCACAAGAGTTAACTTGTTAACAGTCACTGTGGCAGGATTCACGGTAGTACATGTGGTCCAGTTCAATGTTGGCAGCATAAAAACTTAAGCATGCGATGGATTTAAAAATTGCTTATGCAACTATTTTAATCTTTTTTTTTAATTACTGTATATACCTCAGAGATTACAGGAACATATTTTTAAAGCTAGGGTGGGTAATGTATTTTAGAAACCTTTTCTTTGTTATATTTGTTGAAATTCTCTTTACATCCCGACAGCCATCAATTAATCAAATGCTCAAATTCAGTATTTGTGGCTGTCGCAGGACTGTAATAAGATGAAATGATTGAACGGCTTGTCTGCGTGCTCACACTGCCCATGTACTCATTGCATGTCACCGGAGTCTTCCACAGCTTCTAGCTCGACAGCTGTTCGTACTAACAATATTTTCGTTGTTTACCTTTATTTTGATATTGTAGCGACCCTGGTCAATGAAGCTACGAGGCAGGAACTGGTTTCGCTGGTACTTTATTCCTCAGCTTGAACACAGGTTACTGTGGGCCGTAACCAACGCCAAAACAACAAAACTAACTTGTTTACAGCGTGCTATCTGCATTAGCAACTCACTTCTCATCTCCCGCTTCTCGTCTCTCACACACACCTACAGCCTAACAGGAACAATAACACTCCTCCCTCCTAAAGCCTCTGCCAATCACAGGTGGCTATCTTCACAAATCAATGTCAATGCTGCGTTCGCTGACATCATGTAAACCTGACTAACTACAGTAACAGAACTTGTAACTTGACAGTGGACCCCACGTCACCCAGTCGTTACAATATGTTTGGGGGAGTGGCTTTGGATGGAGACCTGAAGCGACGGGCTGTCGGTGTTGCTAACTTGGCGGCTTTCTCGCTAGATGTAGTGACTTTTGGAGCTAGTGCTGCTAGCTGCTTTCATTGGAAAAGAGTTGGCAACACTGGGCTTGGTTTTTCGATTGGATACTTTCAAAATCTAGCGTACTCTTGCTGGTTTCTCCAATGTTGCCGACTCCAGCTTTAATTAAAGGATTTATTTCTGATTGAACTAGGGCTGTCCCGAATACCATTTTTTGGGCTTTGAAGCTTCGATGAGTAATATTCGAAAGTATCCGAAGCTTTGTATATATAAACAAAAAAACAAAGCATTCCAATACTGATTTGGAGGTCGAATACCATGGCAACGGTCGACGCTTCGAAGCATTCGGGCCCTATATTGAACTAATTTTCATGTTTTTCTACCTAAAATGATATTCCAAGCAGAATATTAACACCGGAAACACACCAAGCAGTGGCAAAGAGAGGCCTGTGGCGAGCAACCATGTTATGTCTATGGAAAGCTGCAGCCGCTCCGAGCTCAGTGAGCTGCGGCGGCTCACTGAGCCACTTTTGGTGGTGAATTACGGCCAGAGAATATCCGCAGCCAATCAGTAAACAGATCCTGTGACTCCTGTGACATGTTGACCTGCGTTACAAAGAATTTCTTATCGACTGAAACACCTGAATACGCCTCCAGACTGCAGAAAAATGTAATTATTGTGGCAAACCACACTTCGCCGCTGCCTTGTGTGAGTTAGGCCTTACAGTGAAATAGGACTCAGTATTGCATCACAGTGTATTGCATGTTGTTGTATCACACTGCATTGTGTTGGATTTTGGCAGGGCTGGCTTTAAACGTATCACTGTGAAAGCACATTTTAAACTGGGTGCACAAAATAATCTGTATTTTGCTCTAAAAACGTCCTTTGCGTTTACGACTCTGTCCTCACCAGATTGTTTCTCTGCATCACCTTCGATTTCAGTCCTCCCAGCTGTCTTTTGTTCTGTCTTGGTGTCACGCGTGTCTCCATCTCTACTAGTATTGTTTCAGGCTTGAAAGCACTTAGCAGTAGACGAAGGAAAGGTAAAAGAGAGTGTAACAAGGGAAAGGCAGGCTGAAAGGTGCTAAGTGGGAAAGTTGGGAGGGAGTAGGGTTGTGGCAAGAATGCAGAGAAGCCGAGTAATGAAGGGATGGGATTGAAAAAGACGGAGAGCAAAAATCAAGAGGATGGAAGAGAAGAGAAAGAGGAAGACAAATGAGATGACGGAAAAGGTCGGGAGGATGGGGGGGATAAAGGGAGGATTCAGGAGAGAATGAGGTCTGTTTTTACCGGGCTGAAAGGAGGAGGTTGTTATGACCACGTTACCATGGCGACAGCAGGTTTCTAGCACTGCTTTTTTCACCTTGATCACTGACTGATAAAGATGAAGGTGTTTGCATGTGTGTGTCCCTGTTTGTTTTAAATCATCCTGTCAGTCTTAATATATTGGTGCCTTCAAATGGGGTTGTGTTTACTGTGTTCATGAGTCCATATGAACTCCCTCTTCTTGTGGTATTCACGACCTTGTAAGTGGGAAGTTTCTGAAAGCTCAGAGTTCACGAGTTGTGACGTGTTTGTTGACGTTGTCAGAAATGGCGGAAGCCGTGGAAGATAATTTTTCGGTGCAAAATAAGTTAATATATTGTAATTTTAGTTGTATATTGTTTTTTTCCCGTAATTTTATAATATGTCTGAGGAAAATGTTGATATTCCCAACAACCTCATCTATGCCTTCGCATTTCCTGCATTATGTTACCCACTAAATCGTTAGCCTCGCAAAGCAAAGCATATCGCGTTCACGACTTCCCATGTTGTAAACACGAACTCACGAGTTTCATTTGAAGGCACCGTATGTCCGTTGGGCTGATAATGGCAGTGCTTCCCATGTGGTCAGAACTGGTATGTGAGTGCATATAGGCCTTTGTATTCGTGTGTATTTGTGCATTTATGTGTGACTGTGTGTAATTGAGCAAGTGTCTCTCTGGAAACGGGTGTTGGGACTGAGCCGAGGGGAAGTATCGACGAGGGTCACAAAAGGCAGAAACAAATCATTTTCTAGTGATCCCGTCAAGTGGTGAAAAAGCATCTGAGTGGAAACCGTGTTAACAACAGAAAATAGAATTGGCTTTAGTTACATCTGTAAGGGTGAGAACGACAGAGAGAGAGAGAGAGCGAGAGAGAGAGAGAGAGAGGAGCAGGGAGGAGAAAGAGGGGAGAGATGACAGGTGAGGAAAATTGGAGAGAAAATGATTTCTGATTTCCTCATCCGTGGTGAGAAGATTGGACAGGCAGATAGTGCTACACACACACAACCTGAGGTGCACACACACACACACACACACACACACACACACATCCGCTCTCACTATTACACTTTGTCAGTACTTTAACGTTGAGTGCTATGAGCAGGGCCTGGCTGCAGTAATCATGAGATAAAGTGTTTTAATCATGGAGCAGAATCACTTCCCTTATCCTTTAATCTCTGTGATGTGCAGGATTGAGAATGTTACTCTCAAAATGTAATCTGGTACACACTATTGACTACCATCTGAACTATAATCCGGTGAAATACTCAAACTGGTGGTGGACAAAATGACGATATATACCTGTATAGTGAGGCGATAAAGATTAAAGAGATTTGGCGTCACTGTTTATCCGGTGGTCTATTTCTTTTATATCTGTGGTTGTATTAGACCAGTGGTTCCCAACCTAATAGCTAGAGTACATGTGATTGTTCTCCAGATGGAGAACATCCCCACTGGTATTAATAGGGCTTTAATCAACAGATCTGTGAAACTGAGTTTCTCCACAAAGAATCACACAAGAGTACCACTTTAGATCGTGTGTTTACCAGAGATGTGCTCATACCTTTCTTGAAAATAAGTCATTCAGCATGAAAAAAGCATAAAACACGACTGATCGACTAAAGAAATCTTAGTTGACTAGGACCAAAAATAGAGATGTTCCGATACCATTTTTTAACAGCTGTTTACTGCTGACCATGTATGGATGTGATATGATTACTATCCTTGTTATATGGCCAGGCTCAGGTTAATAAAACTTTCTTTTATTATTCAGTTTGTCAGTTACAAAGAACATAACTAAATGAAGCTAGGAATAAATAACAAATCCATATTCTCTTATCTGTCTCCTCAGTGGACAGCCTGGGTGCCAATTTGTCCTGCAGGGTGCAATATGCACACACCCTACTAGGGTTTGGGCTGTCCCGAATACCATTTTTGGGCTTCGAAGCTTCAGTGAGAAATATTCGAAGGTATTCAAAGCTTCGCAGCGCGGCTCAGCAGACTGACATCTCCTTGACAGCGATACAGCGATATCTGTCTGCGGAAAACTAATAATAATGCATGTTAAATATGGATAATGAATAATGTTGTTGTTAGATTATTCATTATTTCATGGGCTATTTTGGGATTTATACATCATTATTACATACTTAAAAATTCCATTTTTTTTTTAAAACAAAGCATTCAAATAGTGATTTGGAGGTCGACTAACACGGCAACGGTCGAAGCTTCAAAGCTACGGAGCATTCAGGTCAGCCCCAACTCGAGTACTGCCACCCCTCGAAATGGAAGCCTTACATACTGTACATATTGCTGTTTTACCTGTTGGATTTTCCACTGAGGAATATTGCCAAATGGCTGTCATTTTCCTCGCTTTGATTACCGTCACTCTTTCCACTAGCACCACACTGTTGTTGTGTGCTATCATCATGTGACAAACTAACTGCAATCAGTTCTTCTTCGCTGCTCTAAAACATTAGTTTCCAGTGGCAGCCATGATACATCCAGGGCGACAGTACAGTGAAGGCTACCGTTTTGGAGCGGCGAAGAAGAATTGATTTCCGGTAAAACATGTTGATTTTGTTCTGGGTTAATAAATTATGGCATCGGATCGGTGCATAGAATGGCGTACTCGCCGATACCCGATACCGAATTTTGGGCAGTATGAGACTCGTTTCCGATACTGGTATCGGTATCGGAACAACTCTAACCAAAACGATGGGGCAGACTTAGATTTCAATGATTTTATATCAAGATATATTTATTGTGATGAAATGTGTGAAATGACATATACTGCCATGGAAGATTATCCACCACTAACTCAAACTCAGCAGCACACACCGCTACAGAGACACGTTGACACATGTATTACATAAAGTATGGCTTTTTTCTCCATCATACCAGTGAGGATCCCCTGCTGGAGACAGTTCCTGCTGAGAGACTGTAGATCCTTTGTAGCACACACACACACGCTCACACACACACGCATAAGCACATAGAGTATGAGCTCAAATGCATGCGCTCATTCACATACACACCCAAGATCTTGGTACTTGTGTCACAGTCAATCAGATTCACTCGAGAGAAAATGCCACTAAGATGAAGAGACTGTAACGTGAACAGAGAGATGATGAGATTAGAAAGAAAGAAAGTCAGCACATGCATTCACAGTGTGAGTGCCAACATACTGTACTGTAAATCTGGCCTACTTGGCACTAGTAGCCTCTCGATGGATTAGACTTCCCCGCTTTCTTGTTTTGTTTTTTTGGGGACAGGCATGGCGTTTAATTTGTACCCTCTTTAGGCCTGGCTTTTCCCTTTGAAATGGAAACAATAAGCTCATTAGTATTCTCTATAGAGATGTGTACTGTAAGTGTGTATGTAGAAGAGAGAGGGAGCACTTGTACGACTTTGTTTTTGGGAGGTGGACTGATGTTGTAATTGATGCGGGGGCATTCAGATGAAGTCAGCGCAGAAGTTGCTCTTCATTTCCGCCTCTGCAGCGGCTGCTGTGTGATTACTGCACCCCTGGGAGAAATTGTCAAGAAAATTCAAAAATTGGTTTCCACTGTGGTCGTCAGTCTTCATAAAGCGAAGGGAACGGGGCGGTTGTACTTGACAGTAGACCAAATGAGAATGAGAGCGTTAATGCACGGTGTGTTCAGATGCAGTGGGGATTTTCTTTAATGACAACCACTCAAGGTTAGAGATTCGCTGCCTCATATTCTCTTGAGCAAATGCAGAGTACAGTAATTTTTTTCTTGCGTATAAGACGCAAGAGATAAAAGGGAAAGAGAAAAAGTCAAACTCTAAAAGGATAAAAATAAAGTCCAGTCATACCTTGAATTTAAATGCAGCTCATACGCCTCCAGAATGTTTTAAGTCGGATGTGCAACAGATTTGATTTGCAGTAGGAGGTCAAGCCAATCTGCATGATGAGTGTAGTTTAGGTATTTGTACACTTGGGGGCACTCTGACAGCAGCACGGATTTGTTTGACATTACAAACCTGCAGCGACAACACATAAAAAACCTGGAATTGAAGCGAGGAAGAGAGGATATCAGAAGAGAGAAAAAGACAAATGAGTGAAAGAAAAAAGGAAGGAAGGAAGAGGGGAAAGTGAAAAAAATGTGAGTGAAGAGGAAGGAAGAGGCCAGAGATGAGCAAGGTCAAACATGTGTGCCTAAGGTCTGTTTATTTAGGCGTAGGATGTGGATGTGTGTTGAGGGTGTGTTTGTGCACCGGTCACGTATGTTCATGTCATGTTGAGACAGTGTGTGTTGGCGCGCCCCTAATTGTTAGTGTGTATTCAGACCCAAATGGTGTGTCTTTTGTGTTGACCTGTTGACTGTCCGTCTGCGTCACAGCTTCAAAACGACTTGCTCCATTTCTGTCGTGCTCAAACTAATGGAACGGCCGTGTTTCCTCCGACTGCTTACATTTTTCTGTCATTACTCTCCTCTGTGTGTCCACTCGGTCTCATCCAACGGTGGAGTTTTCAGCTGTACAGCCAGACCACCCATCTGGGCTGGAACAAATAGTTATATAAGCAACAGAGGATTAAAACCATCATAATTCTGATGATTAAATTAAAGCTGCAAATAATAACTATTCATTATTAATTAATCTGCCAATAAATCAAATGCTCTGGTTAGTCAATTATCAAGTGAAAATACTAAATGTTTTCTGATTATAGTTGTAAAAATGCTAAGATTACATGTAGTTTGTGTTTCATGTAGGGCTGTCAATCGATTCAAATATTAATTGTGATTAATTGCATGATTGGCCATAGTTAATTGCAATTAATTGCACGTTTTATTTGTTTGAAATGCACCTTAAAGGGAGATTTGTCAAGTATTTAATACTCTTATGGGAGTGGACAAATATGCTTGCTGTATGCAAATGTATGTATATATTTATTACTGGAAATCAATTAACAACACAAAACAATGACAAATATTGTACAGAAACCCTCACAGGTACTACATTTAGCATAAAAAAATATGTTCAAATCATAACATGGCAAACTCAAGCCCAACAGGCAACAACAGCTGTCAGTGTGCTGACTTGACTATGACTTGCCCCAAAAATGCATATATACTGTATTTGTCTTGTCTTGTAGTAGACAAGAATTGTTGTAAATAACTGTAATTTGGAGTTTTACTGCAGGGGTAGATGTTATTATTTTAATATTAATAATGCTAATATATAATATTTATTAAGCACTTGCCCCATGGGCCACCAAGCCCCTAAATTTGGTGGCCAAAGTACTTTTTTGGTTGCGCAAATGTAAACGTATGAAAACAATACAGAAAAAGCCATTTAACGCAACTTAACGCAGCCTTCCTTAATTGTGACATTAATGTCGAACCCTGTACTGCCCTTTAAACCATTTCTGTAGGCAACATAGGCAAGATCTGAACATTTACAATTCCATGGAAACTGGGCAAATTCTGTGAGCCGAGGAAGTTCATGTGATATGATCTAAAGCTCCAGACCGTCTACTAACACTACTAACACTACAAACACTACGACTGCTTGCCAAAGATCTCCCGTTTTATCTCGAGGTGCCATAAACTTTTTCACGGTTGGATTAAACACTCTAACTACATCCTGGTGTTTGTCTTCACTCCCTTCTATCTCTGTGTTGTAAAACATCTTGCATCATTATTTTACATGTAGAGAGAATTCCCATCTGATATTTCTGCAGTCTTACTTGCATTTACTGTCAGTTTTATGGACGTGAATCATTTTCTCCTTTAGCTACAATACAGACTTCTGCTCTCTAAGAAAAAACTCTAAAACTGAATTTTGGTTATTCTCTTTTATAACTCCATTTAGTCTCTGAGGTTAGTTCTGATCCATCATCTCTACCAAAGGGTCGAGGTTGCTCGTTGAGAGGATAAAGCTGCTGCAAATGTGTGTGTGTGTGCGTGCGTGCTTGCGCGCCAGGGTCAGTGCATTCACTGCTTCATTATAGAGAGGAAATTGGGGGTATAAATTGTTCTGTGATTTTCGCACCTCAGGAAGATGGGATGCCATAGCAACAAATCGGAGTCAGCGTGGTTATTTCACGCTCACACAAACACACACACGCGCCGTCGTCTTCATTACCACTTGTAGCATCTATTCAGCCTGCTCAACGCCGACTCGCAGGCTGATTGGTCGAACTGCGGAGCCAATTAGATTAGAGAGAAGAAGAGATAAAGAGAGCACAGAGGTAATAATATAGCTAGACATTCTCCGTCTGATCTATCTGGTTACTATCAGGGCACGCATATGCAAACACGTGCAAACATTTCTACACAAATATCCCGTTACGTTTGCATTCCCAAACACACATTAGACTGTACAGCGCGGGGTGGCACTGTTGGGCTCTGTCGCCCACACCTCATTAGTTGTTGGGTAGTTTTATGGAAAAAAAGTAGAATAAAGAAAGAAAGTAGAGAGCGAGAGGGTGGAAGGACGTTTTGTTGGTTTGCTGCAGTGTTCCTTCGTCTCTCTTCTTTTTTTTCACTGCCCCTGCATGACTTCTCCCCATCTATTATTCTTTGGTTTCTTTCTACAGCTGCTGTTGTTGCCGCAGTGTTTTCCCTCCATGTTTTCCTCCTGCTCTCTCGCTCTCTAGGCTGCTCTCTCTCTTTGTTTTCTGTCACTCCATCTTTTAACCTTGCTCCCTGTTTCTAGCTTTCTCACTGCTGGAGATTTTCCGCAGCACTCACCCACTTTCCATTTGACCCGTGTGTTTACTCTCTGTAGTGTGCATGTGTTCCTGTAACAACTACTGTGTGTCAACTGTGACAGCTTTTAAGCTTTTTAGCTGATGCCAAGTTTACCAGAGGCTACACTGACGATGATTGACAGGGTCAGGTTCCTCCCTCTCCACCTTTAACTTCCCATTAGCAGGTTTGCTGACTTCCTTCCATCTCTCCGTCTCCTTCTTCATCTCACTATCTCTTTTTCACTTCCTCATCCTCTGGATTTTAATCACCAACTCCTCAAACTTCCCACTGTTTCTCACTCACCTCTGACATGAATATAACCTATACTAAAGGAAGGAAACGTGTGTGTGAGTTCATGCGCCTGCGTGTGTGCCTGAACATTGTTGAGAAGCCCATCAGGAAGGAAGCAGTTAACTACGACAGGAGAGGAGCTCTCCTTTACAAACACATAAACACACGTTTTAATACCTTTTATTTTTGTTCACATTGATTTTTTTGGGACATGCATACTGGAAGACACAAACTCTGTCCTCCATACTGTGCAGGTTTGAGCAGCGTCTCCAAATAACTGCAGATATCGCAAATATTCAGTGAGACATTCTTTGTGAAGTGTTGTAAAGCTGTAACTTTATGGCATTATTAGGGCTAGTGAATAATTGACTTATGCTTTATGGACTAGCTTAAAGCCATTAATATGAACATGTTTTGGGTTGCCAGGATATGGATCCTTTTGACTAAGGATGGGGATCGAGACCCGGTTCTATAGACGAACCCGGTGACAGCTTTGTGTGTTCCGCCATCTAGCTCTGCCCCCATTACTGCGTGGGAAGTTGTAGTGACTACTCCCTGCTAACAGTATTAACTGATGACTTTCAGCCCAATGTGTCCATGGTTACTCATGGTAACATGCGTAAATGGCTCCCGTAGATAATAAACACAGATGAGTATGTATTTAAAATTAATTAAAGTAATATTGAAGGCTTTCACGAGGACACAGCTGCCGTCAATACGAACAACCATGACGCATTAAGCTGAGAGTCACCAGTTAACACAGTTAGCAGACACTTTATACGTGTTCTGTTTGTGATGCCGACCAAATTATGTTTACTTTGGTCATTAGGTTGCTGTAGTTGGAGCAACTAATGTTACATTTCACAATAACGCCACAGTTAGCTGATTGAGTTAATTCATTCTATGGGACCCCCGCAGCCCCTAGACAGTGTCTCAGCCCACTAACGTTAGCTACGCTAGGTAAGCAGTGTTAACTCAGCTGACGAAGGAAGGAAGGAAGCTGAGAACTGCTCAGAGTCTTCCCGAACTCGTTGTCAAAAGTAACGTTGCATAGAAAGTAAAGGTAAAAGAAGAACATGATTTACCTCTTAGGACAGCTTGCATTCAAACGTGTGTGTATTGTAGGGAGCTGCCACCGCAGTAATAGCAACTTGTTTACTTCCTGTACTTCCCCAAATTAGTGTATAAGGCTTCTAACTGATCTATAAAGAATTAATTAATTTATTAATCATTCGTAAAGTCATTCGTTACAACGTATAAACCCTTTATAGATGGTGTTCCATTAGAAAGTGGTAATATAAACACAAGCAGACTGCACTCGTAACCAACCTATGAGACAGAATCAAATAAATGCCAGCAGCCTTTGTAACATTAGTGAGCAACATCTTGTAGCCAACCTCTAAAACACATATTTGCCAGCTGTTCTTATTTACAGCATCAGGTGTTTTGACTATCAGGTTGTTGCAGTTTGAAGGCAGAAGGAACAAGCCAGGAATGTTTCTAGATTCTTATAGATAAAATTTAACCGTGTGTCCCAAACCATATCTTTCTTTACAGTATAAAGAGAATTATACACATAACATCATTCACAGGGAATCAGTGAACCCATCATGAAACTAATGAGAAACTGAACAAGGTGGGATGGTCTTGTAATCTTGCTTTAGCTATGAAAATGAGACATTAATAACTGCAGAGGTTATCAATTGACATTAATTGCATGGGTATTCATTATTTCATTACAGAGTGATCAGCAAGAAGACAGGACAGTTTGTCTCACTAAGTTTAAACCATAAACTGTATATAATACGTGGACGTAGTCACCGTGACGTCACCCATTGGTTTATGGACTGCCGTTTTGAAGCCTCGAGTTCTGCATTTTGTCCGTCGCCATCTTGGTTTTTTTTTTGCAACCATAAATGACACAAGAGGGGGTGGAGCTAAGTAGAGTCGAACGCTGAATTAGACATTTTCAGGCAAACAAAATGTTTAAATTAACTTTCATGAACTGAAAACACACTGTGAAAGGGTTACAGTTGTAAGAAGAAAACACGAACAACTCCCAGACCGGACAACGCCATGGTAGCTACCTGTCAATCACAAGGTAGCCACACCCTAAAGCATCCCCTGCTTTATGGTCTATTTGACTCTAAATGGGACCATAATTTACTAAATGAACATCATGCTGTATTGAAGAAGACACATTGAAACTAGCGATAGAGACCATAAACTCATGTTTACAATGTTTACTGAGGTAAACTCTGAAGTGAGAAGTAGGGTCATTTTCTCATAGACTTCTATACAATCTGACTTCTTTTTGCAACCAGAGGAGTCGCCCCCTGCTGGCTATTAGAAAGAATGCAAGTTTAAGGCACTTTAGCTTTGGCTTCACTTTTCAGACCCGGAGGTTGCCCACTGGTTTAAACCAGTGCAGAGTTGTTGTTGCTATAAATCCACTCAGAAGCTCTCTGCATCAGCAGTGAGTCACAGTGACCCTCATGAGGATCAAAGGATCAGTTATGATGTCTTTAGAGACAATAATAGTTTCCGAGTCAGCCCAATCCAAGGTCACACCACCAGTTGTTACACACAGCGGTCACTCAAGTAATAAAAGACTGATCGTAGAACAAAGCCAACAGAGCATGTGTCCGTTTTGCTGCTGGAAGGCCAGATAAAACTGGCTGGTCCTCTTTTGCCAGATCTGCCCGTTAGTTTTATCATCATTACTCTCCACATGCACAGCAAATTGACAGCCTCGCAGCATCGCGAAACCACTCCACATTTTGTACGCTGAACCTTCCCTTTGAGTGTTTAAGCACTTACTTATTAAGCAAACCCATTCAGTGCTTTAAAAGGTACTGTAAATGTACTCTGGAGAAAAAAAAAGCTGGATTTCAGACAGACTATCTGCTGAATAGCATCCAATTTCATCAATAGTGAACCATCAATCGGGTCCAGCTTAGAAACAAACTCAGGAGTTATACATCCAACCGGATGTTTCTATCCACCTGTGAATTAGTTCACCAGTAATTTTCAGTTAGTGTGTCCTGTCCTACACACACACACACTCACTCACGCACAAACACACACAACCATTAACAGACATATAGTAGCAGGGTTCTACTATTGTTTTGCGCAGCAGGTGAGATTTCTCAGGAGCGGTGGACTATATATAGGTTTCTATAGAACAATCTCTTCTTTTTCATTTTTCTCATCCTCTCTTCTGCCTCTACTCACTTCTCAATGCTGCCGAGATGGACTGTAGTTAGGAGACATTGCGTGTTGGTATGGAAACTGGCTTATAAACTGTTCAGGTTGCCAACGTCCTAACTCGCATAGCAACCACCAACCAGCTTCTCAAAAATGTTGACGTGAAGCAGCTTTGTGATTTCTGATGAATAGAAGCCAGAAAGGTTTTTATTATACTTTGGTGTGTGGATAGTCTGCATGTTGTGACACAATGTTGAGACGCTGTAGCAGTGGAGAACAAGAGGCCAAGGTTTTTTTTTACATAAAAGAGCCCAGCCTACGCACCTACCTTGAAATGTCCTGATGTGTAAATGAAGCACATTCTGCAGTGCTTGAAAAGTTATGAGTCATCTTAAGACCTTTGCTTTGCTTACAAAACTTATCACTTATGCTCTTCAGATTATTTGATCAACTGATGAAAACACAAAATGAATACCTGCACTTAACGGGATAGTTTGGGTGTTTCGAAGTGGGGTTGTATGAGGTACTTATCCATAGTCAGTGTATTACCTACAGTAGATGACGGTCGACACGCCCCCGGTTTGGAGAAGTAGACAGGACTTACGGCACAGAACCAAAGTAATGTACTGCTGTGGACGGGGCCGGCAGCAAAACGTAGTTTAGCCACCTAAAAGAAAGGCCCACGTAAAAAAAATCAATATTCGTTTCAGTGTACGCTATATTTCAAATATTTTCAGCGCTTTACCTTGCCATCAGACGACCCTTTCCGATGGGGAACTGAACTGAAAGTGAAACTTATACACCTAAACACTACACATACAGTAAAGGCTACATCATGGCTAAAGCTGCATGCAAACTCTGTCATGGACAGGAAACGTTATCGTATTGCGGTAATGTGCGGTCAAGCCAGCCATCACTCTCATCTCCGTGGTCAAATCGTCAGACGCTACAACTGTCGAGCACCCATATACTGACATTTATGTTAAATGCATTCAAACGGCCCCGATAGAGCTGACCACGGATGTTTGAAGAGAACGGCGCTGACGGAAAGTTAGCGGAAGTATACACGTGATACTACATCTGGTTTTCAAAATAAGATGTTAACTAAGGGAATTATATATACAAAATACATATACGGTATGAACATAAGATTGTATTATATTCACCCGAAATAATAAAAAAAAAAAAAAACATTACATATCCCTTATAAATTAGAAAGAATTCCTGACAATAACTGATATACAGTATTTGACTTCAGGACATCTCTGATTACATACATGCTGAATATCAAACATTTTTACTGTATTAATTTAGATATTTTCTAAAGTAAAAGTCCCTAGAAGTGTATGATTCAACTTTTTCCCATGGTTTAGTGTTAAAAAAGTTAACAAAAATTGCAATAATTCCTAATATCGAATTGAAATACTTGAAATACTACTAGCAAGTAATACACTGACTATGGATAAGTACCTCATACAACCCCACTTCAAAACACCCGAACTATCCCTTTAAGAATAAAAGCCTTCCAATGGGTCTTGCAGTTGGAGCACATTTGCAGCAGTGGTGTCCAGACTGCAGCGTCCTTCACACATGAAAGACTTAAAAAGTATTTTTTTTCCACTTGAAGACAAATGTTCATAGCAGCATATCCTGTTCATTTAACACATGATGTGGTCCACATGCTGTAAATACAGTTTGACTACAAGGTGAAATATGTGACGTTTGGGTTTTTATCTTGCCTGCTTTAGTACACACTAGCTGTGTTTTTCCACATCCCGTTGGCAGTGTTATTGATGCTTGTTGCATCCAGATTCATTGTTTCAAAGAGCCGTGCCTTACAGAGCAGAGTCAGGTTAACAAATGCATTGCACTGTTGAAATAGGTTATCAATACAAACAGTGCAGCTCGCTGTTAAGTGTGTGATTGCGTATGCCTGCGTGACTTTCCAAAGTAGGGTGTGTCATTGTCGCTTTCCTGCTGTTGTTTTACTGCTCGTGTTGTTTAAGGAAATTAATTATGAGTAACAATAAGGTGAAGTTAAACTCACACTCTCAGACACACTCTTTTCTCTAAGCTGTTAGTCATACACCATGTGGTGAACACTTTTATTCGAGGCACTTTACAGTTCTGTGAGTGCATAGATTTTCAGCATTGGCAGCCCCAGCGGGAGTCACACCAGTAACCTTGGTTTTTCTCTTCTCCACGCCTACCTAGACACACAGTATATACTTATAGACTGGTTAAATAACAGCTCAATGCTCTTGTATATATAAGATGAAAAGAATATAAATGCACTGCATGTTCTGGACATAAAACATTCTGAAAGCAACACAAAATAATTGAATACAAGTAAATAATGAGTGTAATGGATTATGTGCACACTGTGTGAAAAAAGATTATAAACAAAAAACGGCACTTAATACTTCTCGATACTGTGTGAGACAACAGAAAACCACAGTGACCCGGAGTAGTCGAGGATTCAACAATTCCGTCTAAGGAGCCTGATTCGACTGCCAATCTCACTAATCGTCTTAGTGGCAGAAAATTGAGGGTATGAAACAAAGAATCATTACATCCTGGCTATACGGGGTTGCTCAATGTCTGATTTTACATAGAATTACTTGGTTTCTCTCAATAAATCTTAATATATAGCCGATTCTGGTATAAATATCAGCCTATGAATAACACCGTTAATAGAAATTTTAATCAATCTCCTTTGTGTGCATGAATAAATCACCATAAGACTAAGGCTTAGTGTCCATATAGCATTTTGTTTCTGGCAGAAAAGCCCTGGCAGGGTGCTGGGGAGCCACTCATCCTGAGTGATGACACAAGTGCCTTTCTGAAAAGTTCAGAGATTTTCAACTAGAAGCACTCGGAGCAGCTGCACAAAAAAGTTTGGAGCGCTCTGAAAAAGAAGGGTGCAGCGCTTTTTCTCCAGGCGGCTGCATACAGTACGCTCTCTCCTCATTGGGAACAATAGAAAAAAGACGCAAAAAAACCCCCGCAATATGCTCTAGTTGGTGGAGGCATACAACTGCAAGGCGGTAATTCTAGTTTCTCAATAAATGATTAAGAAGTTGAATCAATTACCTAAATAGTTGATGATAAATGTTCAGCCTATTGACCAATTGATTGAATTGATTTTAGTTGGATGAATTAGGATCCACTGCAAGACCAGCAGAGCACCTTCCTGATCCACCCGAACAATCTACACCTTATACTCCCTCTGCAACCACGGCCGTTTACTGCCTCTCTCTTATCTTTTCCGGTTCCTCACACAGCAGAAGCATTTCCCCAAGTGCACATTTCTCACCAAGCTGAGCACATTTCTGGAGCGGCCACCTCAAGACGAGGAATCACTATTGTTCCACAGAAGAGGATGTCAGTCAATGCATTCAAGCTGGGATGGAGTAAAAGAGACGCCTAATATTTTCATGTCATGGAGAATTGCTTTTAGAGAACGCTGCTTAGCTTGATTTTAGCAGAGAAAAAAAAAATAATGGGATGTAATTATATCTGCAGAGTGGCAGTAATCTGTCACCAGAAAGGTTGTTTCATAATAATCAGGCATTAATCAGTGAGTACTATCACGAATACAATGAACAATATGTATTTAAACCTGCATTAAAAACTGCAACTCTTAAAAATTATCATTTTAAACAACACAGTTGAATGAGGAGATAGTACACTTCAAATAACCATACTGATTATAGATTTTCCTGCAGCATTTTTAACTCGGATGTTTTCATTATCTCCTTTTTCACCGGCTCAGTCGCATCAGCAGGAAAAAAAGCTGGTTGTGTGGGGGATGAGAGAGGCTCCCGTTCAATTGACACCTAGGTGTGTGTGTGTGTGTGTGCATATGTGTGTGCATCAGGATGCCGTTAATATAGCTCCACCATTATGTAGATTAGCCCCATTCCCCTGAGTGCACCTTCGCCATTTAGACCTTTCAATCACTCCGCTGCTTTATGGGAGTCAGGACACACACACACACACACACACACATTAAGAGATTTACGTACATATGCACTTCCTTTTATGTGCATCATATACACACACGCATAAAAGCGTATCACAGCCGACAACACATTCATGTTGACATATGCTTTGTTGATAAGCACACACACACACACACACACACTCACACACACACACACACGGCAGACCAAGGTTACCGGCTGTATCCTCATCAGAGTCCAGGTCCACGGCTGGCTAATTAAGTTCTTCTGCACTGTAGTTATTCATGCTGTCTCACTGTGTGTGTGTGTGTGTGTGTGTGTGTGTGTGTGTGTGTGTGTGTGTGTGTGTGTGCGTGCGTGTGTTAGTGAGCACTGAGTAAGTGATCACTCGGTGGGTTCGTGTGTTGATTGCATTTGAGCGGCAACAACAGTCCCTGTTTTAATCACAAACTCGGGATCAATACTCCTGTCAGCTGAATTAGGCAGCAGTGATGTGGTGTGTGTAAGTGTGCGCGTGTGCGTGTGTGTGTGTGTTTAAAAGGTAATCTAGATCACAGAGTCCACAGCAGATGAAGAGAGACAGTCTTTGAGGGAAAATTTGCTTTGAACTAAGCTATTTTCTGGCTGCTTCTGTGTTTTTCTCAGGACATGTGAGAGCCTGCTCTCCTACCTACATGGGTGTGTGTGTGGTTGCATGGTTGTGCGTGTGTGTGTGTGGTGTGTGTGCGTGTTCATGCGAGCCCTACAGAATTGATAATATGAATCAGTGTGCAGTGCTTATTATCGCTCTGTGTATCTTGCTGCTATTACCCAACACTGGTCAATACAGTCTGAGGTTCTGCTGTACTGGAATAACCTTTGGTCATGTTTACAAAACAGGCAGCCTCGGGGTTTACTGGGATATTACTGTATTTAATAGCGGAGCACACTCGCCTCAACATGACTCCACCAACCTCTGACTAGCTGCCCCTGTGAACTCTACTTCTCTTCACCTCTACTTCTTCAAACATTGATCAAATCAACAGAAATTGAAAGTTTTGATTTCGGTATTTCATTTAAAGTTCCCATATCGTGCTCATTTCCAGGTTCATACTTGTACTTTATGTTTCTGCTAGAACATGATTACATGCTCTAATGTTCAAAAAACCTTTATTTTCCTCATACTGTCTGCCTGAAAATGCATGTATTTACCCTCTATCTGAAATACCCAGTTTTAGCGCATTTCGATGGAATTGCAACGTAATTGCGTCGCTAAGCAGCAGCTTGGGTCGATGTTTACTTCCTGTCAGCTGATGTCATCCACATACACCAAAGACTATAGAAGCAAAGACAGAGTTTTTTTGACAATAGCTGCTGCCGCCGCTGCTACTCTATGACAATAGAGTAGAAATAATTTTATTTTGCTTCCGTACGGCACTTTGAGGCGGACGTTTTACTGGCGTCCGGTAGTCGCTTTCAGTCCAAAATGGTGGAAGCGTAGCTTTGCTGCTGGGCGCTGATGTTGCAATGGAATGATCAATTGAATTTCACTTCTTGGCAATATACGTTCTTTGCGTACACTGCAACCAGAAATAAACTGGGACGCATTTAGAATGTTTGTGTTGAAATAGTATATATTTTGTAGATTTGTGACATCACAAAATCACAGAAATCCTAACAGCTTGTTCAAAGTGCACAGTTTCTGAATACGGGCTGTGAGTATTTCTCCATGGATTGAGCGTTTCGGTGCTTTCACAGTATTTATATTTATATTGCTTTATAATATAAAAGACATAAGAATTTCACTTTTTACAATATGGGACCTTTAATGTATGCATGTCAGAGCTCCAATTAAGCATTGGAGCAAGTATACAGTATATAGAATAATATACTGTATATAATGCAACATTGTAGTGTACATAGTAGTTTTTTTTCTATGTCTACTATATTCAAAAAGACACTCTGATCTAATCTGATTTGTTTTTTCGAGGGGTTCAAGTTTTCAAACATTCGTCATTTATTTCAGGCAATTTCAACCTCCAGTAAACACGTCACAACAGTACTTAGTTTTGATTGTTTTTCCAAACAATTAACAGTATCTTCTCCCAGTCAGGCCAATTTTCAGCATTTGAACCGAAGCGGCTTACTTCATTTGATTTGGCGAAGCTGCTTTTGTCAGCTGGTTTTTAAATCCAACACTGTGGCTGTTTGCCTGTGATAGCTTCAAATGGATTCAGTCAATGCCCGTTTAAGTGATCTACATTCACACAATTTGACAAACATCATGCTCAACGATATTCTTATCTTGAGCCACAATGCATTTTAAAAAACCCTCAAAGTTAATAGCAGTCAAAATCTCAAATCATAAGAATCAGCAGCAGGGTGTTGACTCGATAGAGCAGCTTAACAAATACATTGTCATGTGGTATGACATGACATTGTGTGTGAGTGCACGTAGCTGCTGGCAAGCTTGTTTTTAGTAAATGGCTCTGAGGTTTGTTGTCAGATTGATGGACTACATTAGACAGTCCTATTCAACCTCCTGTACAGCTTCATGCTAAATGTCCCGTCACCACCAATGTCACCTCGGATCTGTCAGAGGCACACGGGACGCTTCCTGCAGCAGATTGGGGCTGATATGATGAATCTGCAGGCTGATTAAATGTATAGAGGTGTGGTGATGTGGCGCACTATAAATATACGTGTGACCGTTGTTTCTGTTAGGCTGGTTGAAGGCTACGTTAGGGTTTATTACATTTTATGGATTTACCTTCAAGGAATTGATTGTATTTTATTTTTAATTAAGAAAAAACAATAAATCAAAGCCTAGGTGAAAATCAGATCAGATTAGAAATAGCATTTGAAGGCAAGAACTGCCACAAGAGAATTTCTCTTACTGGAAACTAAGATAAACAAAACACCAAAACAGTCTCACCTAAAGATCCATTTATTAGCTAATAACAGAAGTCCTCAAAATGCTCAGGAAGAACTACATCTACAATTCCCTGACAAATAGGTAAATGCCATCTACTGATGACGATCATGTGAAATGATTGAAAGCTCCAGAAAAGCTAATAAATAGACCTTGTTTTTTTTATCAACAACAAAAAGGTAATTTGTTATTGCCTTCCAAAATAAATCTTTCATACTGTATAATCGTTTTCTGACCTGTTGGAAACAGTTAACTCTATCGTTGGTTAAGTTTAGTCAACTTAAACTAAGATAAAGTTGACTGCCGATAGGAGATGGGATGAAAACACCAGTCTCCAGACATTTACGTTTATAATTCGTCATAATCCACATGTCCACAAGAGGTCACTTGTCAAGAAAAATAAACATTGGTAAACATTTTAAATGTTTGAACTAGTGGGCAAACTGCGGGTCTGAAAAGTGAAGCCAATGCTGAAGTGCCTTAAACCTGCATTCTTTCTAATAGCCAGCAGGGGGCGACTCCTCTGGTTGCAAAAAGAAGTCTGATTGTATAGAAGTCTATGAGAAAATGATCCTACTTCTCACTTGATTTATTACCTCAGTAAACATTGTAAACATGAGTTTATGGTCTCAATCGCTAGTTTCAAGTCTTCTTCAATACAGCATGATGTTCATTTAGTAAATGATGGTCCCATTTAGAGTCATATAGACCATAAAGCAGGGTATGCTTTAAGGCGTGGCTACCTTGTGATTGCATCATCCGGTCTGGGAGTTTTCTGTGTTTTCATCTTATAACTTTAACCCTTTCACAGTGTGTTTTCAGTTCGTGAAAGTTAATTGTAACATTTTGGTCTTATTCAGCGTTGGGTTGTACTTAGCTCCACCCTCTCGTGTCACTTCTGGTTGCAAAAAAACAAGATGGTGACGGCCAAAATGCCAAACTCAAGGCTTCAAAAAGGCAGTCCACAAACCAATGGGTGACGTCACGGTGACTACGTCCTCTTCTTATATACAATCTATGTTTTGATCCAATGGTCAGAGTGGTGTCTTTTTGTGGTGAGAACAGTGTCCACAATCTCGGTGAAAATCAGGTTAAACATCATTTTAAAAAGTCTATTATTTGGAGAAAATCTGTAAAATCCAAAAGTGAAGAGCCTTTATAAATATAAAATTATAATATTAAATAATTCTATTACTAGTTCTATTATTAATATTTGTGATTGGGTTCAAAAGTCCACCACTTTCCATGCGGTCAAAGTGAGTCAACCCTTACTGTACCTGTACTATAGTGTTTTTTTTGTGTGTATCCTGCCCGTACTGACAGTAGGACAGTAAAACATGGGAAGGGTTGAGAGAGGCAGTAAGACCCAGAGGAGGAGCAGAGAGAGAGAGAGAGACACAGAGAGAGAGAGAGAAAGAGAGAGAGAGAGAGAGAGGTGGGAGGAGAGAGGAGGAGGAGGAGGGACTGTGTTCACTCTATGCGTTGCAGCTCGCAGTGTTAGCGTCACAGTGTGTGTCTCAGCCTGCCGGCGTGAGTGTGTGCATCGGTGCGTCGCTGTGTGTGTGAATGTGTGTGTGACTCCAGCGCTCTCTCTGCGTACGACAGGTGGAGATGACATGACTGCGCTCGAGAGGAAGAAAGGAAAGGACCTGTAAGGACTTCACACACTCACACACACGTAAACACGCTCACCTTTTCCCCTACATTCCCTCACACACACCTTTTAAATTCCTGCACTCCTCACTTCAGGGAAAAGATAAGTTGAGTGTGTGTGTGTGTGTGTGTGTGTGTGTGTGTGTGAAAAAACTCTTTTTCCAGCAGCTTATCACTCAGACTGTAACAGCTGACTCCATGTGTGCACAGCGGACAACTCAAACAAGCAAACACACACACACACAAGGGGTCCTGACTGTTATTTTTGATGCCTGCAGACGCGGTCAGCAAGTGTTTCTGCGTCCTGAGGAGAGTTCAGCTCCAGCCCTGACTACCAGACAGTCCACCACGTTGTCCGAACAACTCCAGGTAGGATTTGCTCTTCTGTTCTCTCCTGTCTTGTTCACGCTGTCTGAAAAACAGGATGCTATATGCTCCATGCCCTCTGCCCTCTTCTCTCTTCCTTCTTCCTTTCATTTATTTTTTATATTTGTCCAGCCTGTAACAACTACAGCTAGAGATACATCCCTTCAATATACTATATTCTGGTTTTCCCTTCATGTAATCACTCTCAAAATCACTTTTGAGAATTTTCTTTTATGAGCTTCCTATCTTGTTCCGTTAGTCCCTCAATCTTCCTCTTTCTTTTCCTCTTACTCACACACACACACACACACACACACACACACACACACATTTCTGTCCTCTTGTGAAACCTTGAGGTATTACTTTTTGAGTAACTTTTGTCAGGCGGAGGTAAGTTTCAGCTCCTGTTGCTGCAGCTCTCTGTGTTTCTCTGTTAATTGAGTCGGTGAGATACTTATTGCTTGCCTGGGGCTTCTGTGCATATGTGTGTGTGTGTGTGTGTGTGTGTGTGTGTGTGTGTGTGTGTGTGTGTGTGTGTGTGTGTGTGTGTGGGCTCAGATAAATGACGGAAAGATTAAACACACAGCAGCAATAAACATGAAAGGGAGGAAATTAAAGACAGTGACATTGGTGTTTGAGTGGCGTACCTTTTGCACAGCGGTCTCTAGTTGTGTGTTGTTACCTGGGAGTTTGTGTGTAGGTGTGTGTGTGTGTTTTAGGCTGCTAGGTTTTTCAGTTGAGTTGATGCAATTTTCTTCTTGTTGCAATCCCCGCAGCAGTGAACCTCATTTCGTTCTCTCCTTTTTTTTTCCTTCTACATCTCGTTTTGGTCTGTCTCGCTCCTTCTTTTGTGTTGTATGATTTGTGACAAGCAGATGCCTACAATTTAAAATTTCTGCTTTCTTGTATCCTCACACGTGCCATCAAGCTGCATTAGTTAGAGAGTGTGTGTGTGTGTGTGTGTTTATACACAGTATGTTGGTGCGTGTGTCTGCATTTGTGTTTTATATTGCAGAAGGATGTAATGTTGTTGGCAGCAAAACAGAAAAAAAACGTTTGATTGGCTGCCAGTGTTGACATGTTCTGCTCAGATCCAATTACCTAGACAGAGACGAAGGCACATGTGCACGCACATTAATGATACACAACCCCACATGCACAAATTAAGGCATTCATACAAGAAAAAGATGAACATACACGGAAACAATATCTTCTAAGAAGAAATACTCATTAATTGATGTCAGTGACAGGAGGGCAAAGATCAATTATATACATATATACAATCTTACATACTCAACCCTTATTTATACTGGCTAGTGTGTGCGTGCGTGTGTGTGTTTGTTGTTACAATGCAAATGCATTTCTGAGTCAACCCTCCTCATACGCATTTCCGCAGTCAGTTTACATTGCTGAAAGTCTTGTCCAACTGCATTCCTCTTACAGCCGGTGTGTGTTTGTAAATGCTTTGTTGCAGCTTGTTGCTGGACCATCACCAATACTGTAATACTGTCTGTGATTTGGCTGCTGGTGAACCTGCAGCATGTGCAGTGCCACCTGCAGGAGCTGCTTGAAAGAATTACACTTGTTTAGTTTTAAAAGGTGCGTTTAGAGAAAATATCGAGACACTGAGTATCGAAATGTTATGTTTTGTGATACTATATAGATTCTCAAAAACTCTATAGATTTTTATTATGTTCAAATTTTTTATTGGCACAAAAGATATAGTACAACAACAAAGGAACTGGTATTTTACATATTTTACAACAATATTATTCTAGATCCATATTTCCTAATCCCCCCCATTCCTCTTTGAAGTGATGGAGATAGTGTATTTTTGTAGGCCAACCAGGAAGTTAGCATCGCCCGGGCTCCCTCAACAAAAAGCCAATGGGATTTTTCCATTGGGTTTTGGATTATTGCAGAAAATAAGCTCTGTGGAAAACCAACGTTTATGACACTTACACGTTTTGTTCAGCAAGATAATCTCCACAAATTAACACCACTTTTATGATTTTTGAAGCGTGAATGCAATCGCCAGAAGTAAAAAGCTAACGTAAGGCTATAAACAAACGGTCACATGACTTCACATCACCACCACTAAGCTGAAGACGGACTAGTGTTTGGCGTGATGACGTTTAGTAGTCCCATTTAGCCACTTGTTAGCAACCGACTTTTTAAGACAACCTTCAAAATTCAAGGGTGGGATATTTACTGACGTATTTTATATCGTAGAACAAAACGTTAAAATCTCTTAAGCTTGTGTTAACCACAGACTTCATTTCAGGCATCCAACTAAAAACCCATTCAAAGAACCCATTGAGGGAACCGTAAGTGCTAATATGCTGACTCATTTCCGCATTTTAAGATTCATTCCTGCAGCACTCTATATGGCGGTGTGTTCTTTATACTATGACAGTTTTCCTGTATATATGGAGTCAAAGCCTCTGTATCATGATACGTATTGTATCGGCAGATTCTTGCCAATATACCGCCTTAGTTTAAAAGGAATAACTTCTGTTTTTCAATGTATTTTCTTCTTCATAGAGGTCTTCTAGTTTTGTCTCTCGAGTTCCACGAAAACATTTTTGGTGATGTCATGACTCTTACAGTATCCCCCGATTTGACGGATTATGGCAGCATCTCTGTATGTGTGCTGCCATGTATCATATGATTGTACAGTATGTAGGAGTGAAAGTGCTGCATGTGTGTGTGTGTGTGTGTTTGTGTTTGTGTGTGTTCATTGGTTTGTGCATGTGAGCCAATGAGGCAGTAAAAACAGCAGGTTAATCTCTCCAGCAGAACAGATGTGAGGATTAATCCGTCAGGGCATCGGGGTTGGTGCTTAAGTGCTTGTGTGTTTGTGAGAGAGAGACTGCCTGTTCCCACTGAAATTCACCAAAATACGTGTTTGTGTGTATCTTATGTATATATACAGTGTCATACGTTCTGCCGTTCTGGGTATCAATGCAAATGTATTTTTAGTTTCATATTCACACATACTGTTCTTCAATCCGAGCCTTCATTGATGCAGTTTGGGTGAGGCTCAACAAGTGTGTAAAAATTAGAAGCGACACTCCTTAACAGTTATCTGCGTCTGTCATCCTCATCACGCCGTCATTTAGCTGCACAGATGCCTCGTTTCACCAAGATGGTGTGTTAGAATTGTAATGGAAATTTCTGGGCTGAATATTGATGTGGGAAAAAGGCCATTTGAACACAATTTTGATTATTTCTATGTGTATGTACAGTATGTGGGTGTGAGTGAGTATGTCCAGGAGCTCCATACAGCAGCGCCCCAGATAGATTGACCTCAATGACTTTAAAGTGTTTCTGTTGGACGCGTTCTGCCTATTAAAGTTTGCACTCTATAGTGTTATAATGTTCAGTTTGGGGACATAACTATGTGTGGCTGTGGTACTCTGACCTCACTGCTGGAGGAAACAGGGATTTAAAAACAAGTGGCACATTGTGATGAATAAGGCTGCACGATTATGGCCAAAATGATAATAATGATTATTTTGATCAATATTGAGATCACGATTATTCATCACGTTTATTTGTTGATTTTAGGGACAAAATGTTTTTATTGCGATTTGTCATTTAAGTAAACAGAGCACTCACTTCGATGTTGTGCTACATTCCTGCAAATTAGGACTTAAAATAAGGTTCTTCTTCACCTGTATTCAGTGCATTTTCGTTTAGCCCGTCTGCTCTGTAGTTATATACAGTATATTACTCTTCTACTCTGGACTGCAGCCGCAAAATTCAAGAACGTTTTTCACAGACTGCCGCTGCAGGGTGTGTGCGCAGCGGCATAACAGCTCCACAAAAGTGAAGCCAAAACATCTGGATCACCCCCTGGTGGCTGGCTGTTAGTTTAGGAAGCCCTCGATTAGATATGCAGCAGAGCTTTCTATGAGTATTTTAAACGTCAATTTCGCAGTCGATCATGTTCATTTAATCGTAAGAAGCCAAAATCGTGATCGAGATTATTATATGAATAATTGTGCAGCCCAAGTGATTGCTATTGCATTAGTTTCACTTTGCTTGTGTTTGCCTGCCTTCATGTGCACATGTCTGTCCTTGCACATGGAATTGTTATTCTGATCTGACCACAAAGATTTGATATTATGATGCCAGATCACGGTTTCACTCGGTGGTCTGCATACAGTTATAACTCTCAGTATTTCTCCCCCTCTTTTTCTTGAGACTGTGTACAAACTGTGCATGTGAGCAGAGGGGAGTTCATAGTCTTGCTGAAGGCAAAACAACAGGACATGCAGCTGAGCTATCAATGTAGCTACTGACAGAGAGACTTCTATTATCCATGTACAGTATTTGAAAATATTCAAACCCCATACTGAACAAGAATTTAGTCATTAATAATTCATGTCAATAGATTATTTGGCTCCTGGCAAAGCTTAATTGAAAGCCACCAAAAAGCAATAACAAGAAGAGTTCAATTCATCAAAAATGGCATTTACAACAGCCATAAACCAGCAGAGCTCAATATTTCAAATTGTCAATTGTCAGTTCATTTCATCCTTATGTGAAACCTTTAGTGTGTATTTCGTCTTGTCTACTCTGCTTTCGTCCTTAATGTGAGCAGCAGCAGTCTGATATGCAGCAGTAAGCAGCAAACACAAGAGCTTGATATTCAGCACATTTAGTCAAGCACACACAGCAGTGGAGCCCATTGTGGGTGAGCACTTAACGCTTAAGATTGAAACAAATTATCCCCAATGGCAGCACAGGACCAGTGACCTATGTAGGTAGTATACTACTGCAGCATGTGTGAAGTGGCGGAGGAGCCACTACAGGGAAAATGGATTGTAACTCATTTCACAGCAGCAGATAACCATTGTATTACATGACCCTCAAAACCTGCAGAAGCAGTGGATCCAGAGGCTCGAGTAACAATATGTACTAAAGCCTGTGCTTTTCATATATGTGCCAGCATAGCGTGTCACATCCAATGCATGCTCCAAATAACACCTCAATCATACCTGAAACCGAAAATGTATCAATGTAATGCTGTAAGTATGACGTCCTTAGACACGGGTTTGGTCAGTCCCTTTGAGACACTCAATCGGGGCTCATCTTTTTCCTGCTGCTGCAAAGGACACGGATCACCGGGGTCAGTGATGCTGTTGCGATGGATACTGATCATAGACTGTATAAAATATGAACGTAGTCTCCGTGACGTCACTCGAAGGTTTCTGAAGAGCAAAAATTAAGCTCAAAGTAGGCGGCCCCAGCCGTCACCATCTTGGCAGTGACGACTCTGGCTAATACGAAATTAGGCAAAGAGGTGGAGTGTGGATGTAGCTTAGGCCGCCTGAAGCCTGGTTGCTGAAACACGCCAGTGAAACTCCAGTGAAATGCAATCCTGTTAGCTCCTTCAATTTGTGCATTAATGTTAGCTTTATTCACTATAAAGTAAACGTCTCCTCCTTTTTTCTTGGAGTCTTTAAACTGAAGTCAAAGATAGACAGAGCCGTGAGCGTACATAACAAAGGAGAGTGACTGGAAATAAGACATGCTTTGCATGATAGCAACATCGTTTACATGCAACAAAATCTCTTATGGAGTGCAAAGTGGACCACAGTGTGTTTATTACATAGTATTGTGGCCAGTACAGAGCTCCAAATACTGTCAAGTCTATATCAGTTTATAGCCATATCAAATGTGCGTTCCTCCTCTCCGTTTTATTGCATTGATCGCTGGTTGAATTAAACTACTGGGAGCAGGATCCATAACGTTCTGCAATTCCCAACACTGTTGTTGAGTGCAGACGTCGGGGGACTCGATGATAACAGGTAAGGCGTGACATGCATGAGTAGGAGATGCTGCAGCGGAGAATGTGCAGTGATTTCACAGCTTAAATCGATAGTCCCAGTTGGCGATGGCAGTAGGCAAGCTTGGTGGGTGCATCAGCAGATCCAGAGCACAGCGCAAGTTGAGTGATGTGTGTGTGAGCTAGTTTGCAGAGTTTGTTTTAGTTTCTGTATTTGATCAGGAAAAGTTCAGTATTGTGTCCAGACAGTAAAACATGCTGTATATGCCATGGCTTCAGGCGAGAAACACAAAATCTTCAGTACAAGTAATTTTTCTATGTTTCGTTGTAATGTTTGTGTATTTCTCTTTTAAATTTACAGTAGGGGTCGCTTGTTTGGTCCTCAATCTGATCAGCCATTAAAACCACTCACCTATGCTATGCATGATAAGAAAACAAGCCCTCTTCTATGCAGCAAACACTGACTAGTGCTGACTCCGAGGAGCAGACAGAAGGAACAGACAAGCTGGGCATCCAACAGTAAACATTATGCATCAGTAATAATCTGTTGAATAAAACACCACAGAAGTCAGCAGATACCAGCCCTCTGTGCTGTACTGTACTGTACTGTACTGTATGTCTGGCTAAAGTTTTCTGGATCTGTTTAGTTGGATCTACTTTCTTGACGTTTTAACTAGTAGACTAATACAGATGAGGACCTTTTTGCAGGTTTAGTATTATTTATAGTGAACTTCCTATATCCTGCTTAAAAAACAAGGTCATATTGTTAATCTCCATTTGCTTTTAATGTCTCCATATGAATGTTAAATGCCAGTTTAAAGAAACAGTGTGTAACGTTTCGTGGATCTATTAGCAGAAATGGAATATAATATTCATAACTATGTTTTCATTAGTGTATAATCAACTGAAATTAAGAATCGTTGTGTTTTCGTTAGCTTAGACTGAGCCCTTCATATCTACATAGAGAGAGGGTCCTCTTCACAGAGTCCGCCATGTTTCTACAGTAGCCCAGAAAGGACAAACCAAACACTGGCTCTAGCGAGAGCCTTTCGCATTTTTAGGTTAGCTTAAGGCCACCGTAGTTCTCCGACACGCTTGTGAAACTGTGGTAACTTGAGCTGCAGAGTGCAAAACCGTGGTACTGCCAGCCGCAGTCTGACTTCCGTTGCTCTGAACAGCGTTACCAAGGTTTTGCACTCGGTGGCTCACGTAACCGCAGTCTTGGAAAGGGAGGAGCACTCGGTTGCAATCTGCAACCACACCACTAGATGCCGCCAAATCCTACACACTGTACACTTTTAAAGTTAATAAAAATAACATAATTCTATATCAATCAGGTTTTTATTGAGGTAGGATCAAAACATTACTCAGACTCAGCCCGTGAGATTTTACCTACGACAACTGGTTTAATCTCTGATAATATAATGTCTTTTATATGGTCATGTTTTTGATTTAAAATATTAATATTAAAAGTAACTTGCTATAGCTAAAAACATTAAAATGTTATTACCAAAGTTATTAAAGTTTTAAGCAGTAATCTGAATAATTAAAAATATGATTACATTTATTGTAAATTAAGAATATTGACTCTTGATATCTGCATTAACTCTGTAGTCGAGGGAAATATTCCCAGCCTTGCTTGTTTGGAGCCTTTCTAATGATAAAAAACATTCATTCTTTGTACCTGCTCCAAATTTCATCGCATACTGGGCTAAAATATCGTTCTTTTGTTTATTTCACCCTTTCTCCTGCTGTGGAAGCATTTCTCCTGTTACAGGGCTCACTGTGGCTGAATGATGTAAATCCAAACACAGGGGAGAGTGTTTTACATTTCCGGGGCACAGCGGTGTGGGATTATGTGCTATAGGGTTCAAAGTGATGAGAAGACATTTGCACAATATAGAGACACCACTGGGCTTTGCCTGCCACGGCACTTTGAATTACATATTCTGATAAATGACCACAGACACAAGGGCACCTTCACCTCACAACAACCCTCTGAGAGTGCTGTATATATATACGGGTGTGTGTGTGTGTGTGTCAGGGTCAGTGTTTTTTCACTGATAAATGGACTGCGTTATTCAGTGCTGCTGAATTTTATCTCAAGTGGATCCCTGCAGAGTATTGAGCAAGCTCTTTTTCTCTCTCCCTGTGTGTGTGTGTGTGTTTGTTTGCATGCACATACCTACACAGTCCACTACCCTTTATGCAGTTATCTGCAGGTAAATATACTGTATGGTGGTTGTGTTACATTTGCTGGTGTGCAAACCCCCTGCTGACTTGCTAAACTCCAAAGAGTATGAGTATTCACTTGAACGCTCTCCATTCAGGCCGCTAGCTAATAATCATGACACATTCGCTGTCTGTTGGCTGACTTGATATAATTAAAAACAAGGCAGGATCAGGCACAGTACAGTAGATACACACTGAGAGGCAGCACACAGTTGCAGTGGCTTAGTTTTGTTAATCAGGGTCTTGCATTGTGCATATCTTGGAATGGTTGCAGTGTAAAAAAGCGCTATATAAATGCAGTCCATTCACTATATACAGTATAATTTGTCTTTGGCTTGACTTTCTTCTCTCGAGCATAACATAATTCATTGGTAATCGACAATGTCTATTATTTTTCCCACATGTTTTTCCAACTTGGAAGGCCATCTTCACTGCAGTCCTTGAAACTGTTAACTCTTAACCTTTGGCTGTGCGAGTGTGTGCATCACATGACCAAAGCAAGAGGTTGTGCGTTCTTAACATTCTATAACTGGTTGAGAAACGCCGGGTTTCTGTGGTGGTAAATGACAATTTGGCCCTGCACCACCTGTGTACAGAAACATGACCTCTTAGTACTACTTTTTAAATAGCATGAGCTAGCAATAAGTTAGCTTATACAAAGAGAAAGTAAAATCCTTGCTAAAACATTCTGTGGAAAGTTGACATGACACTTCATGTGGGAAGTTTTAGTGGTATGTTTATTCTATTGTACAGCTTATTTTACAGTAAATTACATCTATCTCAAGTTATGAGAAGTGAAATTGTCAGGTGGCTTTCTCAGGCCAGAGGGCACATTCACCGCTTCGAGCGAAACGGAAGAAAGACACAACTCATGAGTCATCATTCACCTCATGTAGGAAGAAAGACGACAGAGAACTTCCTCTTCTGCAACTATTTCTAAAGTGATACTCCACCCAAAATCTCTTTAATGAGCATCTAACATGCCTTCGTAGGCTTGAAAAGTTACTTTCTTCAATTTAGAATTTTACTCACCAAAAAAACTGGAGCACAGACTCCAGTCAGACTCCGTCATCAGATTAACCTATAGGGAGGAGTAGCCAATTAAGATTACATAGTTCACAACATTGATATTTTGAATTTGCACACTCTCAAATGTGAAAGTAAATGTAGTGCACTAAGTAGCAAACAGGGAGTGTTTTAAGCCAAATTGCTAATTACTTTTATAAACACATATCTCTCCTTCCCACTGTCTACAGAAAAACAACCATTTTATTACTTTGGAACATTTCTTCATTGGGTTCTTAGCCAATGTATAAAATCTATCTAAAACTTAAGGTGGGTGGCCTGCCCACGCTGCTTTTTTAAAAAGAGTAGATGGTTTTCTCTTCATCTGGCATCGCTGCAGTAGCTCACCGCCAGCGAGGCCAAGTTAGATAAGGATGCGAGTGCAGAGGCAGGAGAGAGAGGGAGCATGAGTAATGGATGGATGATGGATAGATAGATAGATGGATAGATAGATAGATAGATAGATAGATAGATAGATACAGTAGATGGATGGACGGATATATAGATGGATGGATGGACAGATAGATAGATAGATAGATAGATAGATAGATAGATAGATAGATAGATAGATAGATAGAATAGTCAAACAAATTCAGGGAGGCAATATAAAGAAGGCAGCAAAAAAGATGAATGCCCTCCAAAGTAACCTTGGTGAAAAGGATGCAGTTTTCTATTCACTCTTCATTTCCCTCTTAATAGCTCACAGTGTTTTTTGGGGGTTGTTTGTGTGTTTTAGTGTCATTCTTCTTTCGTCCCATTCAATTTGCGGTCCTTCCATTGTAGACCATTACTGAATGGAGGCTTGAATAGAGGGGAGAATAAAAGGCAAAGAAGAGAGAAAAGAGCCGAGGAAGTGGGAGAAAGGACAGCGAGGGAAGAGGTGTCAGTTTGTGATTTCCCCGAGGGATTGAACTAAAAGAGAGGGGCGTGTCCCTTTCTCTCTGACTCCCTCACACTCCATTTGTGGTGTTCACCTGTGCAGGCAACGTGTGTGTGCTTTGTGTGTGTGTGTGTGTGTGTGTGTGTGGGTAGGTTCACCTACACAGTGTACTCTTGCACTGTGCCACTCTGCAGTATTGACCTTGTATCTCTGACGTGCTCCAGTTTTCCCATTGGACAGAAATTTCAATAACCAGCCACTCACACCAGAAGTGTGTGTCTTTGTGAGGGTATTTATGTGTGTGTGGGCGCATGCATGTGTGTGGCAAGTACGTGCATCTCTTGCACATAGGCGTGTTTTTATCACTTTATGTTCGCCTTTTTAAAAATCGGTTGACTGACTCCCTTATTGATCCAATTCGCACTAATAATGGAGATCGATCTTCGAGTTCAAAACGTATGTAATGTATTTCACACACACGTTCACTAGCATGCACACACACACACCTCTACACATTCATGCACTCAAACCTAAAATTTTCCATAGGCACAGAGGTCAGCATCCCCTAGGCTTATGTTCCTTTTACTCTAAAAGCTCAGCTGTGTCAAGAGGGATGCATCAAGACATGTGAGTGGCTTTTAGATATCCCAGTGGAGAAACTGACAGATAACTGAAAGGGAAATATGAGCTTCTATATCTCTATAGACAGTCAATGTAAAAATTATCTCTATTTGGCACGGCAAACTGTCCAAACACTAATATCTCATCAATAAAACTTTATGCAGATTCCAACAAAAACGTATTTGTGCACACTTGGACATATTCTGCCCCGTTAACTCACACAATTAACCATAAATGCTTAATGCAAAGCACTTCATGAATATTTATATGCATATAAAGATGTGCATCAGTCTATTATTTCATGCAATAAAGTCTTATTGGTAATAAAATAATAATAAAAAAGTTTTTAGGTGAATATCATATAGTTGCAATGCCTCCAATTTAATTCTGGCCAGGAACCTTAGTCATATATCATCCTCTCTTCTCTCTACTGTGCTATCTAATAAAGCCAAAATGACCCAAAAATATAATCAAAAATCGGAGCCTGTACTGTTTATTCACTTTAATCGCAGCAGCACCAGCAGAGAGAGTTATTTTCTCTGTCAGTTTCCTTGATGAAAGTGTGTTAAAGTGGTCAAACTAAACACTTTTAAAAACTTTAAAATACAAACAGACTTGAAGAAACTCGATAGCTTAGCAACATTAAGGGGCCATTCACCTGTCATGTCTAAAACGCGTGAAAAATGCCAGCTGTGCCGCTTTCATCCTTTTTATCCAAGGTGCTCGGGAGGTTGCACTCCTGTTGCGCCTGCTGTTACTAAGCAACCAAAACCTGCGTGCTGCGATGACGATGATGATGATGAAGTTGCGATAATTTAGCAGTAAGCCCTACTGACTAAACTAAACAAAGTCAAAACAAAGATAAACGCATTTCCAGCACCGTAAACCCCTCACAGTAGCTTAACTGCTCGATTTCATTGTCATTTTGTCTTAACTTTCAACCAGAAGTTGTGACGTTTTTGGACGGAAAGGGTGAAGCAAGTAAAATAATCCGTGGGACAGATGTAAAGCTCTGGATAGACCTGCACTAAAATGATTAACTCCTCCATATATTTACCATGCACTGAAAAATAGGCGTTTGGGAACAGGGAACGGTTGCTCTTGCTTGATAACAATAGATTCGAGGGCGCAAAAAAACATGTGGACGGCCCCTAAGGCTACATATAAATAAGCCTTGAATGCAAGCCCCACTTTTTTTCGTAATTTCCAGAAACAAATATCATCATATATTTTGGGCCAATATGATAACTTGACTATTGTTGCCCACCTGACTTTCACACAACACACAAGGTTAAAACTACTCCATTTCACCATTCTCTAACTCTTTGCAGATGACACACTGTCTAATGCACTTATATTGCTGAGGGATGATTTGGTTGATATGGTGGGTGGGGATGTTGTTCACAGTCATCAGGCCAAATGTCAGGGAGGAAATGGAGGTGTACTCCGGTGTTAAAGCTCAGCACACACTGACATTTCTTCAGAGTTTGAATGGGAGGTAGAGCAGCAGCCAGCCACCGAGTGCACCGCGGCATCACCAGCGGCATTTGAGCTGCAGTACCAGAATCATTATATGGTGTTTTGATAAGGAGTCGGTGCCTGCAGGTGTAGCTGCTGTCGCCTGCAGTGTTGACGCAGAGGTGACGACGGTTGTATCAGCGATGACACAAAGATTTGTACGGTTGAAAAATTTGTGAAATTGAAGCACAACGTTTCTCTGATAAATGTTTTGTGACATACAACTGCAGGCTGAGGTCGGCTCCCTTTTGCTGCTCTGACTCAGAATAAATGAACCAGTCAGGCCCTCAAGCAAACAAATTCACATCACATTTAACAAGTTTGAAAATGAATTATGAGAAGAAATTTGTTAATGCCCCTGTAGTTTTCAACAGACTCTCCATAAATGTGTGTCAAATTAGCTACGTGAGGTGTATTATGTGAGCTATGCCTCTGTTTTCATTGTATCTGCTTTATTAAAGCACATTCTGTCCACAAATTGAAGTTGCAGCTGTGTTATGGCGAGGTTTTGATTTCTCACATCTTTTGTTTGGGTTTGTTTTTGAAAATCGATCTTAAATTGCGTTCCTCCTGGCATTATAAAAGAATGAGAATTGACTTTCTGGAACTCAAAGAAACCCTGAACAGTATCTGTCTGGAAAAAAAGTAAAAAGCATTTCTGAAAGTTTTTTACTTTCATAAAACATTGTAAAGTTTGTAGCGCAATTTTGTTAAATGACCAATTAAGGTGACTTATTTGCAAGGAGTGGGAGTACTACTAAGAACTGCAAGAAAACGTACTTTATTACAAACGCTTCTACCAGAGCCTTTGTCAGCTATAAAGCTGCCTGCCAATCAGCACTTTGATATGTGAGTTCTCAAAGCAACAGGAGACAGGAGCTGCAAAGAGCCAAATCATCTGTGCTCAAATAGCAGGTGTATCAGTCATAAATAATTTGACAAGTCAAGAAAATAACAACAAAGACAAACAGACAAACTTCTTTAACAAAGAAAAATAGAGGACACTAGTATAACCTAGCCAAGAGCGACTGATAAGATGATTTATTAACTTCAAAAAGAGAGTTTATGTTATTTTGTCGAGCCTCTGTCGACCCGCAGTTGGCCCTGACTTTGACATGAACGCAATTGATCTCGACCGACACTAAAGTTTCTCATGTCTCTGCTGTCTCCTCGTCTATGATGCAACTTGGCAGCTCGTCGACCCTCCAAAAAAAAGTTAACTAGTGGCATCTCCATATTAAACTGTCATATTTGATTCTCTCCGTCACAGTTTCTCTCCTCTTCCTCTCACTGTCTTTCCCTCCCACGCTGTCTATTCATTTATCTCTCCGTGTTTTTTTCTGCATCTTTTAAGAGTGCATAAATATCACACACATTTCCTTGACAACTGGATACTATTGAACTTCTCCTAAGCGCGATCTGCCCTTTGAAGAGCCTTTCCATGTCGTGTTTCAGGGGCTGGACTGCAATCCATATCGCAGTGTGTAACTGCTGAACCACTCGACAGGCGTGCAGAACAGTGTGTGTGTGTCTAATGTGTCATTCAGCGCCGCTTGAGCACTGCCAAAATGTCAAAGTGATGTTGACGCTCTGTCCATCTCTTCAATTTGTGTCCTTTCTCTTAAATTAAGCTACTTGTTTTTATCAGGCCTGGACCCTCCAGCTCTTTACTCTTGAGGTTCAAAAACATTACTGAGTGTATTCACACCCAATTAATCAATATTACAGGTTGTTTCAACATCAGTTTCTATTGAAATTCAAATAGAACGGGAGCCAAATTTGACAGAACCCTAAAAATAATCACAGGTGTTGCTGTGGGGAAGACTGAATGGCATAAAGCCTAGATCATGTTGTTCCAGCCTCGGTTAATCCTTTATAAACCTGTAGAGGAAAACATGGACTAGTGGACAGGATTTTTGTCTTCTTTCCACTTATGCCACTTTACATCCACAATTTAACTAAATGCTGCCTGAGGGCCATGATATAAAATTAAAGTATATTACAGAATTGAGGACCGATGGGCTGCTAACAAAGGAGCGCACTCAATACACCTTATTTCCATTAAAGACAAAGATAAAAAGCTAAAGATATGGACAAAAGGAAAGCAACCATCAGGTAAAATCATCATCATCTCTGTCAGCTTCACCACAACCTCTTTTTTTGCTGGACATCTAGGTAAATATATGCTGACAAACATAATCTTAGCACATACAGTAAAAACCCTCAGGGTATAATCGTAAGCGACTGTTCTGTATTTGCAAGTTGCTCTTTTTATAGCTGCACCACAGGTGGGCCGTATACAGGAGCATACAGTAAGCCATAAACAGCCATACATTAATATATGTAATTGACCTCACTTTATTTTCACTCCGTCAGGACTACGGAAAATAAAGTTTGTATCCTCCTTACATCTAATTTGCATTGCATTACTTTCTTTGGCATTAGGTATAGATGTTAAGTTTGGCACCATATAGAGAGCATATGCTCGGCAACCACTGCTGATCAAACACTGCAGGGAGAAAATAATACTGCATCACCTGCATACAAATCATGATTTACTAGAAGGGCACTCGCAGAGCGCAGACCTCCTCCAAGGCCATGCTCTATCTTGCAGAAATTGAGAAATAATTTGTGTATCCGCCCCGTTATTTGGATCAGGTCCAAAATTTAATTGGTTCTTCCTTGGCCCATGCTACATCCTTTCACCAAGTTTCATGAAAATTGGGGCAGTAGTTTTTACGTAATCCTGCTGACAAACAGGCAAAAAAACCCACAAAAAAAAACATGTTATGTTATTGTGTGCTGTCGAAGTCTTTTCAATTTTCACTTTGACTCTGCACTGATCTACTGTACACATGATCCCTTCTCCTCCAGTTTAACTTCAATGACTTTATAAACGTCACTTCATTGGATTTAGAATATTCTGTATGTTCTCTTCGGCCCAGATGTCAAGCAAACATCATAAGCTATTCAAAACTGCCGCCCAAAATTCTCCTCTTCGACGTGGAAAGGACACTAGCTGGGATTTTGAGCCTGCAGTTATCATTGTTATTAATTCCTCCTTCTTCTTCTTTTATGTTGGAAATTAATAGCACTGAGTGTCGGGTATGATGGACTCAAAAGCCAATAAATTAAGTGGCGAGACGTGGAATATATTTTTGAGATCATATTTAAAATGCTGAGCAGTAATGTGATCAGTTTCACAGTCATCTAGCTTTTCACTGCTTCAGACACCTCATTATCACACTCTTAGTGGCATCAACAGTAAACCGTCTGCTATTCACACAATTTAATAAGTTAGAATAAAACTAGAATAAGAAATATTGAATGCTATTCATAATTCTGACCTTTTTTCCAAATTCATTAAAACTATTATTTTACAACTCCCGGCAAGAGAATCAGCCCTTTTAGAACTGTCATTTCTTTTATTGAAGAAAAGTAGCAGACTGATGACAATACATCGAAGACTTTTGTAGAACAAAATGTCAATATGGGGAATCTTGCACCCACAAAATCAATTTGAAATCAATATCGCAGTATTTGCAGAGACCGTTGAAGATTGAGTTTAAAGTTCATGTAATGTCAGCTGACTCTGAGGGCAAATAAAACAACAGATAATAGACAAGATGGAAACTCCATTTACAGCATGTCAGCCTGTAAAAAAGCGAGTACACACTCAGCACACTGAGACGAAACAATGGAGCCTTTGAAACTAAACAGTGGTGTATTATCCTCCTCCACTGACTTTATGATGCAGCAAACTCAATACTGTGTCTTTGCTGCTGAGTACGAGTCATCGTTTTCAGTGTGACTACCTGTGGTTAGTCATCAATTTGCATGTATATTACCTTGCATCAAACTTACGTAGGATTTATAAAATCTGATTTAGTCATCAAAAGTTCTCCACCTCTAACACCTACATGTATCAAAATGTCTTGTGGCTGTTACATAAATCCAATTTTAATAATATTTGTGCTTTCAGTGTTCACATGGTGCCACATTAAAACCAACATTACTTCATTTAAATTGTACATGTATTGCTTCGGTCATGCTTCAATGTATTTTTTATATTTTTTCCCTCTTTTTGTGACATGGTAAATTCAAGATTTAAACACATTTGGAACACCAATACATATCAAAACTACACTGAAAAAGGTTACTCGTACTCTTGTCTTTATCTGCAGTGCTTTTGTTATGTTTATCAATGTAATGTTTTATGTGTTTGCCTTTATTTGACATCAGCTGATAAAAACTAATTGTGTGATGAGCCAACAGGATGAGCCACTTCCATCACTGTTATATTTTCAATAGGACTGTCAAAGTTAATGCGATAACACATTAACGCAAATTCATTTTACCGCCATTAATTTCTTTAACGCATTAACGTCACTTGAAGATACAGGCATCATATGAATCTAGAAAACCTAATCCATTGGTACTAACCATGTTATTATTCTATACTAGCTTGTTGTGAAGGAGGGTAAATAACGCTCCAAACTTACGCTAAATTTTGGCGAGGAAAAACTGGCATGGCCATTTTCAAAGGGGTCTCCTGACCACTGACCTCAAGATATGTGAATGAAAATAGGTTCTATGGGTACCCACGAGTCTCCCCTTTACAGACATGCCCACTTTATGATAATCACATGCAGTTTAGGGCAAGTCATAGTCAAGTCAGCACACTGACACACTGACAGCTGTTGTTGCTTGTTGGGCTTGAGTTTGCCATGTTATGATTTGAGCATATTTGTTATGCTAAATGCAGTACCTCTGAGGGTTTCTGGACAATATTTGCCATCATTTTGCGTTGTTAATTGATTTCCAATAATAGATTTATACATACATTTGCATAAAGCAGCATATTTTCCCACTCCCATGTTGATAAGAGTATTATATACTTGACAAATCTCCCTTTAAGGTACATTTTGAACAGATAAAAACGTGTGATTAATTTCTGATTAATCACAATTAATCATGGACAATCATGCGATTAATTGCAATTAAATATTTGAATCGATTGACAGCCCTAATATAAACATCATTTCTAAGAGACAGGGTTGCACAAATTCCTGTTTTTTAAAAAGCACCCCAAGTCACATTTTATCATATTTCCCCCCACAATGTTTTTCAGTAGATGCAATTTTGCAAGAGCACGTTTTTGCACGAGACAGGAAGTTATGTGTCATATGTCCATGGAAGAAGAAGCAACATTTCTTTGTAAATAAAAGAAGAGCTGGGTTTTCAATTTGAGCTTCAATAGCTGCCATGTGACCACTTACAGTAGATTCAGCATCCGATTGTCTCCTGAGTGTTAAGCAGGATGTAACACTAAAGTGTGTGTGTTAAGTAAGGTTCATTAATTTAGGAGCCAGTTAAGCAAAGTTCAACGAACCTTTCCATTTATTACTGGATTTGTCATCTGTGTGGTTTGTTTTCTTTCGCCATCTCTCTGGTTCCTCTTTCACTTCCTGCATGTCTGTCCATCTATTTCTCCATCTGCTGCTCTGCGTCCATCTGTGTCTCCCATCATGCACTTACAGTATGCATCACTCGCCTGTCAAGCCTTTACAGTCAATTATCCTCCTCTACCAACGAGCTAATCTTAATGTTTACCCTGGCATTGATTAGCCAATAGCAGCCAGGTGGCCATTGATTAAACCACCAATTGTATTGCTCCCTTGAGAAATGGGCTTGAGGACAGTTGCGAGTCACACAAAATGCACACGTGTACAGGAAGAGAGACGGACAGACAGGCAGGCAGACGGGCTGGCAGCTGCGTACATAGATCACAACAAAAGAGGAAGGCACAGACCAAGCAAACATAAATGTCCTGTAATATAATAATCATGATCACATTACGTTGTTTTATTATATTTTGTTAAGGTTCCTTATTACTTATGCTGACAAAATCACGTTTATGCCTCGGATCAAATGCATTTAAAGTTGCCGGCACCTGTGCTGAGCATAACAAGCAGACACACACACACACACCACACACACACACACACACATTACAACATGCTAAACAGCCGGCCTGTTTGATTAAATCAAATGAGAGTGAGATGATATATTATCTATTCCATCCACACTCTGCTGCTCAGAAATCTTTTATCAAGACAATACAGCTAATGCTCAGTACACTTCCAGTGTGTGTGTGTGTGTGTGTGACAGTTATTAAATGGGTTTTGTCTTGTTCTGCTCCTCAGGAAATGAACCTGACATTACTCATCTATCAGGACCACAATCCCTCATCTTGTCTTTTTCTCTCTCTCCTGTCTCTCTTTCCGTCACCCCGGTTTCTGCACTTTTTCGTCTCAGTGATTCGCTTTCTTCATATTTTTCTTTTCTGCCTCCTCCCTTATGTCTATTCGATCTCAATTCTTTGCCTGATATGCTTCATTCAGCCTCTTTCTCTCACCCTATTCATCTTCATACTCCACTCAACTTTGTCTGCATATGTTCCGTCTCTTCTCATTTCCCCTCACTTTTTTTGTTTCATTCCCTCCCTCCTGCTCCTCTTCTACATCACAATATGTTCTCCTTGGTGTTTCCATCTCTCTCCTCCTCCCATCTGTTTTATTTCCTATTCTCTCGCTGCGTCTGTGTCTCTCCTTCTCTAATCAATCTCTAAATCTGCTCCTCTCCATCATCTTGCTCCATTCTTCTTTTCTTTATCTTTTAAACCACCCCAGAGCAGCCATTCATCTCGGGCGCATTCAAGTGCATTAAACCCTTGTGATAAAATGAATGCATTTTTATTTTCTCAACGCCTGCTCACAGCAGCTTGAACATGTTCCACATTATTTGATTTCATTTTCGCCTGAGTTCCACATCAACGCAAAGTCTGAAAAGTGCTTCAGTGACCGTTACAGCTTCAAGTTCACGCCTAAATGATGTCATACGCATTATTGCCTCCCACAACGACTATTGTGTTCTGCTTCCTTCCACGCCCGGTTTCTGTTTTCAATGAGAAACAACATCAAGCAGCTAATGACAAAAGCTTTAACAGCAAATAAGACAGGTGCTAAATGTTATCGCAACCCAGGCTATTTTCACCTGTCAATGTTGATGCGAGACTCGCCTGGAACCAGTACACGCTGCTTTTGTTTGCTTCGTGCGGTTTAATGGTCGATTTTAATCATAATGGCGCAACAGCTGTTTTCACAACTGTTGTCAGAGGTGGAAATGGGCTGGAACGCACCACAGCGCTGTTGGGGGAATAGAAGATGCGATGGAACAATGTTCCAGCTGAGATTTTGAATATCAAGGGAGTGGTTTTATTGCAGAAAACTGCCTATGTAGATATTAACACTGTTTGTAGAGTGTGTACATGAACAAAGAGTAATTTCTGAGGCAGTATATATGTTGTAGTATCAGGGAGGGAGTTGTCAAAACCCTAAAACACTGATATTATAAGAGAAAGGTTGCTTGGAATCAGAAACAGACTTTATTCACCAAGTACATGTGTACAAGGAATATGTTTTTTGTGCAGGAACAGCAGAGTAGGAAAATAAGATTAGATAGCTGAAGAAGAGCGTGCAAAGATACTGGTAATGTTACTGTAAGTCCAGTGCAATCAGTGGTTTAGATGAATAAACAGTGCAAATATTCATAGTTTGCAACTGTATTTGAGTACACTATGCATAATGTGCAAAGTTTAGGTAATGCAGGAGATGAAGGAACTGTGATGGGTGACACATTGCTTTCTAACATCCTAATATAAAATGTAGCCTTTACATACAGATAAGGCTTGGAGGCTGACTTCATCCTTGGTTGAAGCTAGGCCGATATTAGACTATCACAGATAGATTGGAATCGGTGTATATGTCGGCAGATGAGAAAGAAGAATTTGCAGTACATAAATGACGAACTAGGTTTGTGGTCATATTTCAACCCATTATTACGCCAAAGCTTATAATAGATCCGCCTGTCCACCAGAGGATATTACACACGTGTATGACGGTACAGGACCAGCAGGGGGCAACAAAACCACGTTGTTAGGTTTAGGAAAAATTTCGTGGTCGGGCTTAAAATAAGTACGTAAACTAAGTAAAAAAACACGTCACAAACGTTACTACAAAACACATTACAAATATCACTAATGTAACTTTAAAAAAAAAAAACGGTCTTCTGGTTGAAAGTCCTGTGTTTGTTGGACCCATCCACCTCCCCTCCTGCTTGCCAAAAGCGGTCTTTTTCACTTTTTATTCTCGTCACTAGCTCTGAGTGTAGCCTATTGACGCAGATGCATTTACATTGCAGTCAGTTCGTCCACATGGCGTACAAATGACACTCCTAAAGCAAGAACGGCGTTCTTATTACACGTGTCATCCACACACCTTTTCTTGCGACTGGGCTGCATTTTTAAACTGTTAAATGTCCCTCTTAGTATGGTTCTTGGTCTTGGTTACAATTTGAAATTAAAAACAAATGTAAAGGATCTGTATCTAAACACGTTGTTAATGTGTGCTAACATACTGTTATTGGGTTTTTAAAACTCCTAAATATTGATATCCATATTGGCCTCAAGAATCCCGTATTGGTTGGGCCATAATCACAACCAGCAAACACACAATGCAGTCGCTGAACAAGTAGGCTAATGTTAAGTACCAGCTGGTAAATAAACTCTCTTATGTATTCTGAAATATTCATATTTTGTCTGCATCATTTATTAAAAAGAACAGAGACCATATGTGTAAAAGTCACACCTGGTGTCTTTTCTAATCAGTCAGAAAACAGGAGCCTGAACACACAGTGTCGTGTCATCAAGTACGTCTCTAATAAAATCAAGGGGGGAAAGCAGCAGCTCTTGACAGATTTCATTTATCTGAGTAGCTCTCAGGATGAAACGGGTTGAGACTCCTGATGTGAAGTAATCTCGAGCTTATTAGAACATGAACAGTCAAGCATTCAGCATATTTTGATTTTAACTGAAAATAAGATTTTTATTAATGCCAGAATGGCACTAAACTAAAGCACAAAAAGAACACATTTCTAATAACATTAGGGTATGTTTCTGACTGAAAATGCACTAAAACATGCATTTGCAGGTGAGAAACTTCTCCAAATATATTTGTTAAGGAGGATTCACAGTAGATTTCTGCCATTTCCACCACTGCAACCCATCCACACATTCAAAGAGTGGCTGAGAATAATGAAAAGGGTTTTGTGCCTCATCAAATCAGTGATAAAGTTTCTAAACTTTAGTCCCAAGGTTAAGACCGAACCTCCACACAAATCAGTATTACATCAGCACATTATTTTTCCTCTAAGTTGAACATTCATTACTATGCTCTACTCATAGCAGCAAGTAATGGTATAATTATGTAAAAGGTTGGAGACAAATCTCTGTCAGTTCAGTTGAGATATGCAATAATATGAAACTATTATCATGCACAGAAGTGGAGACCGCAGATTCACACTAAATTGTGAAATAGCTTTATAATTTCACTGGTTTGATTCTACAACCGGGCCTGTTCTTTACTTTCTTCCTCTTTACTTAGTTCATCTCAGTCCCCTGTCTGGAATCACCAAAGTCAGATTGTCACACTACTTTGACTTCAATTGAAATATATTTAGTTTATTTTACAGCTTAGTACAGTACATGTTGTGAATAGGCATGTCACAGTGAGGAAATTTTCCAACTGGTTAATAAACTTGTGACAGGTGTTACCGACCGGACATTTCACAAGAAAGCATGTTGCTCAATATATGTAGAGTGCTTTCTTTTGTCTTTAACGTTGGATGGCTGTGTGTCTGGCCTCTCCGGTTGAGCTTTTGCTGCAGGGCCGCAGGTTTCCATGTAGCACCGGGGCGCCGCTCACCAGCTGAGACCGCTCCGTCTTCCTCACGGCGACTCATTAACATTATGGGTCCCTTATAGCATTGGGTTTAAATTTGAAATATTGCCAAAGAGGCGCTTTTGCTTTTCGCTTTGTCACCAAATCCTCCGCCATCGTTTGTCAACTCTCTCTCGTCCCGTGAGAAATGTGAGAAATATGACTCCTGCTACAGACCCTTTCACTTTAAATTTGTAGCATCTGTCGTCCGACTATCTACTGTTAACACGACACTGATATGCGAAAATGAACTAAATGGGTTTTATTTCTAGAAAAAAAGCAAAATGACAGCAGGGGCGATGGGTAAGTTATGTAACCGGTGTATGGCCAAACACCATGTAACACTGGCTGTGAAGAGCCACTGCACTACTTAATATTCGCTGGTTTTGCTTTCACTTGACTGCCGTGGACTTTCGCCCAGGAGACCGGTGTTCGTACCCCATATGTCATGTAACTTCTGTACTTAAATTACGCCACTTCTGTAGTTATTTTAACACAAACCACGATCTTTTCTTAAACCTACTAAGTAGTTTTGTTGCCTAAACCTAACCAAATCGATCTTTTCCTAAACCTAAATAATTGTGTTGCCTAAACCTAACTTAGCTATTTTGATGCCTAAACCTAACTTAGTAGATTTGTTGCCTAAACCTTACCAAATTGATCTTTTCCTAAACATAAGTCATTTTGTTGACTAAACCTAACCAAATCCATCTATTCCTAGACCTAACTAAGTAGTTTTGTTGTCTAAACCCAACTAAGTAGTTTTGTTGCCTAAACCTCATGCATGTAACTAGCATAAATTGACACCTGAGTTACATGTTTCAAATGAGGAATAACCTTTCGTAAGATATCATACGAAGCATTGTAAGAGGATACGTTGCCTCTCATCATCTCTTCTTTCCACAGTTCTACAGAGCAGCTCCCATCATTCTGTCTCTCATCTTTCTAGTAATCTAATTCAGATTGAATCTTCTTCCACTCCATCGATCTCACCACCGGATTACTGATTGATTTTTCTTCAATTGTTATTTGGTCTTTTTTTTTTATCCATCCCCCCTACTATTTTTCATTTCCTCACTGGGTTAGTTACGTAGTGTGTGTGCATGTGTGTGTGTGTGTGTGTGTGTGTATATGTGTGGGTATAGTGTGGTACATAATAGTTAGTGTCATGTGTCGACCCCCGTGGACCGATTCCAATTTATAGCATACACACACGGAGGTGGTCCCCTTCTAACAAGCAGAACCACCACGCAGTCTCTTCATTAGCCTTTAGACCCCTCCAGCTATATCATAGAAATCATTAAAATTGCTCTGCCATTTAACAGACTCCACAGACACACGCACATGGATAAAAACACTCCATTCCTATGTCATTACCATTAACAGCCTGGACATGAACATACATTTGGGCAAGACGGAGAGAGAGACGGATCGAGGCAAGAAATAGAAAGAGTGGGTGGGAGAGGCAGAGGGACCGAAAAGAAATTGAAATACATTTTGCTGCAGAAACACAAATAATACATGTAGATAATGAGAGCGATGGACGGGGTGAGCGAGGAGAATGAACGAAGAGCATTGTGCCGTTCTTATCCTTCTTTCCATCAGGTTGTTGCTCTCCCTCAGTGCTGTTTATCACCGTGGCAACTGTCACTTAGACGTGTCGATGTGGGGGCGATGGGAAGTGAAAATGTCTTATTCAAGAGAGGAAGCAGAAATTGTAGGACCGTCGATATCGAGAGCAGAATAATGGATGTCGGTGTTTAATAATTGTCTACAGTGGACTGAATATTTTGGTTCCTCTCATCAGCGGGTGTGATTCAGCGACAGGCTCTGATAAAGGCTGAAAAGCACCCTAGAAATGATTTACAAATTGAAGTAGGCTGTCATTATTTTAGTCAAGTGAGATGAATTTTTAAAATAAGTTATGCTTTCTATCATCATGGATGGAGGCCTAAGAGGGAAAGAAGAAGGCAGGTGCAACAACATGTGTGTGTGTGTGTGTAGAGGCAGGAGTGACTCGTAGAGTGTTTGTCAAGTTGAGTGAATTATTTCGGCGCAACAGAAACAATGACACATAATTCAGCTGGGATGAAAAATGTTGTTCAATAATGAAAGTGTACAGTAGCCCCCTAATGCACCGCTGTACATAATACAGAGCCTGTTTGCTCGATCCGCAGCCCGAGGCAATTTTCTCTAAACATGATTCTTCATCTCTATCTCTCTCCCTCCCTGTCTATCCAGCTATCAATGCTGCTTGTGTGTATGTGTGTGTGCTGCGTGTGGTTGTGCATGTGGAGGTTTCTGCCTTGCCCCTTTGTGCTCTTTATGAGTTAGCGAACGCTTTTCATTATCCTTTATTTAACCAGAAAGGTGCCATTGAGTTACAACATCTCTTCTGCCAGGTAGTCCTGATTATGAGATTCTATTCAGTGCTTCGTGTCAAAGATCACACACTCGCCCACTCACTCACACACACACACACACACATATGCTGTCTATGCAGCCTCATATACAGTACTGCTCATATACGCTGAGAGGACGGTAAATTGAGTCTTCTTGCGTGTAGGTGTGTCGGTCTATTTTCTGTATGAGTTCGAACTTTTCTAGAAGTTTCTTCATCCTCAGTAAGTCAGCGAGGTCATCGTTTCTCCATATGTTTGTGTGTGTTTGAGAGGAAGAGCTACTGTAGAGAGAGAGAGAACATGTTGGTGCAAGTGTTAGTACAAGTGGCACATGTTGGTATTTCTATGACCTTGAAATGCACTTTTTCACGTTTATTTGGTGACCAGGAGAGTTCATATGCTGTAAAGGTGGGACACAAGGGGCACAACAACAAGATTGGAGGTTACAGCCGTGCAGTGTGAGGTGTTCATACTTCGGTGAAAATTAGATCTATAACATTGAATAAACACCCAAGGACCAAGTCTACTAAATGCCTACCATATACCAGAAGACTTTGAAAAGACCTTTCAAAGTCAAAGTCAGTTAAAAAATGAACAACAATAAATCGTAATATCTAATCGCAATACTTAAAAATCGCAAAACATATCGAATCGGGAGATAGGTGTATCGTCCCAGCCTGAATATTTGGATTGATAACAAAAAGACAAATCCAACTCTCTTGAACTGGCAAAATAATGTAACACATAATTTATTTTTGCTTTTATTGTTCTATTTTTTTTTACTGCAGTAATTATTCCACTTCACTTGACCCTTTTGCAGCACGAATGTGAACAAATAACAGATTTAATTTTGATTTGCCATTGTCCTTGCGCACATGACCTCGTGATTTGTACTTGTGATTTGCGGTTGTGATTGGGCTGTGAAGAGGCCGCATTGTTTGAATGAAAGGGAAAAATACAACAGGATGTAAAAAGAAATGTGTGAATAAACAATAAGTGTGTTTCCACGGCTGTGCCTTTGTGCTTGTGCATAATTTGTTCTGTGTGCATTTCAGCAGTGTGTACTTCTGTTTTCTCCATCTTGTGTGTTATACAGTATACCTGTGTGTGTGTTTGTCTTTGCAGTCTTTTGACACTCTTTGAGCCCCACAGCTGGTCCGGTGGTAAAAGCTGTCCTCCCCTCTGAGAGGCAGAGTGGGAGTAAAAGCCTTCCCCTCACCCTTTCCTTTCACCACTAAATTAACATCAACACAGTTGAGATGAAGCAAACAAAAAAGAAAGTGTCAGGAGTGAGGGTAAAAGGAGTCGATTGAAGTGACAGTTACCTTAGATGGGAAAGAGGAGATGGTCAGCTTTTATTGTTTGGAGCAGAGCAGAGGAAAAGAAAGAAAATGGCCTCAAAATACAGGCTACATTCAGGATGCAGCCCTCTGTAACACACTGCAGCAACATGCATAGAAAAACATCTCCATCTCCATTTCCATTGATTCAATTCAATTCTTAATTTGATTCAATCAAGTATTTTTCATGCTGTGGGAAGCACGGCTTTTAGTCTGATTAGAGCTATACAGTTTGCTATTGTGACTGATTTTGAAAAATTGGATTGAATACACCCTCAGTATCCTTGAAGCTTTAAAGCTTATTTGTCTAATTTTATAAAGTGTAACAAGATGGACAGCAGAGAAGAACCAGTGGAATCCATTTTAACGAACATGAATTCAAGCTGATCACAGCTGCAGCACCTCTTGAAGGAGCAAACTATATATAGCATTTTTATCCAAAGTGCTTTACAATTTGCCTCGCATTCACCCATTCACACTCACACAGCTTCGACATGCGTGGTTGGGGGTTGAACTTCCAACCCTGTGATTAGTAAATGACCTGCTCTACCTGCTGGGCCACCGGGGGGAGAAATAATAATAAGGCAAAAGGCAATCATATATCAAAATCAGTGGTCATTGGACTTCACTAGACGAATCATTTATATGATTTTGTAGTCAACAGCTGCTCTATAGGGCAGTGTCGAACACAAATGAACACTTTATACCAACAGATCCTGATGTGGCTAATTCACACCAGACAGGCCAGCCCACCTGCTTTGGACTGCAAAACCAAAAATAAAGAGGTTTGTTTTTATGCATAGTGTTTGGCTACGTTTTGATTTTGGGTCATGAAATCTGACTGAAATATAAGGAACAAACAAGCTCACAGGATGAGATCAAACAATGCAAGTACAACAAATATACTGTAAATCAACAACTTCTGTGTCTCAGCAGGAGTTCAATATCATGTTTCTGTCTCAGATCAACCTCTGCATAAGTAATTATTAGTAAGCAACCTCCAGGTCTGAAAAGTGAAGCCGATGCTGAAGTGCCTTATACCTGCATTCTTTCTAATAGCCAGCAGGGGGCGACTCCTCTGGTTGCAAAAAGAAGTCTGATTGTGTAGAAGTCTATGAGAAAATGACCCTACTAGTTGATTTATTACCTCATTAAACATTGTAAACATGAGTTTATGGTCTCAATCGCTAGTTTCAAGTCTTCTTCAATACAGCATGATGTTCATTTAGTTAATTATGGTCCCATTTAGAGTCAAATAGACCATAAAGCAGGGTATGCTTTAGGGCATTGCTACCTTGTGATTGACAGGTTGCTACCACAGCGTTGTCCGGTCTGGGAGTTGTCTGCGTTTTAGTCTTACAACAGTGACTGCGCCCACTTCTTATATACCTACGAATATGGCTACGTATATTGCTATTAATAATTTGCACCAATTTGGCTTTCAAGGTTTCAGGTCTGTTTTCGAGTAGTTAAGTGTCTTTAATCTACAACCTGACTTTGTCTACACACTAAAGTGGCAACTATTTGTCACGTGGTTAAGCACACAGAGTTTGTTTGTTATAGTAAATCTGTTTCTGCTTTATGTCTGAGCTCCAGTTGCTGCGGAGCTGTCAAGGGACTCTTCCTGAAAATTGGATTCAGACAATTTCCTCAAACTGTCATCTCAGCAGCTCTATCATATTGGGGGGAAGGGACGATGGCTCCGGGCATAATGTGTATATAAAACGTTGACCCTGTGAGAAAAAAGCTTCATTTCATTTAATCTCCAAAGCGGCCTCTGCTTGTGATTCTTTTTTGACATGAATTCATAGATTGCTTTTTACCTGAGCCATATTATTTTGCCGGTGTGCTGCAACCGGCAGTAAGTTAAGTTACAGAAAAGCAGTATAGTATTTTGTAAAGGGCACTCTGGGAAGAATAGAGTAGTAATAATTAATTTTAGAAGCAATGAAAATTAAGTGTTGTGACAAACATGAATGTTTTTCTCTGGGAGGTCAGGACTTTATGCTGTCGCCGTGTCAGAGACATTAAAAGTCTGGTCAGAATTTCTTTTTGTGCATTCATCAGTGCACTAATACCAATACTGTAAGTAAAACAATGTGTTGTAGTAAAAGTAATTCACTGTACACGATTACGTAAACTGATCATCATAACAATTACGAGACTATGTAACTTTTGATAGAAAAAAACAACCCCTGCGACCTTTCACAAGATTGCTGGACTGTTTGTGCAGTATGTTGTTAATCGCCTCAAACAACCAATGTACTGTCTGCTACCTAGCAACCTAGCAACGTACACACAAACTGTGTGTGTGAAGCCTCAGCCTCTCAAATTGAAACATTTTCAACTTGGGCAAACACCCTTGCCTCAGTTTACGCCACCTACAGCAACTTTGCATCTATTTGCAGCCACTGGAGACTTTTCAATGACTGTGTGTGAAATTGCAATCTAAAATAAGCTTTGCGTTCTTTCTGAACCCACTTTCAATCCTGTGACTGGAGTCCAGATCTTTGTTGAAAGACATACACATACTCCCACAAGTCACAGTAACAAATGTCAATTGAATTACATTAACATTTTTATTAGATTTCATAAATAGCAGGCAACAGGATATACTTAAAATGTCCTTGTTCAAAAGAAGGATCAAGTACCTGTGTACTAAACAGGCAGTGACCTCCAAGCAGTTTTGCATAAAGTGCAATCTGTGGCCGGAGAACTTTTTGGTTCTTCTCTCCCTCCAGGCTGATGATGGGGTGAGTGGAGTTGAAATAAGGTGAGGGAGATGTCTATTTGCTGCTCTGGCACTCTGATCCCGATCTGCTTTGTGCGTCATTCACTCCTCAGGAGCCCACCTCGATTTCTCTCTTTTGTTTCTCCCTCTGTCTCTACGCACCTTCAAGTCAAATCAATTTAAAGGCACTCTGTTGATGATGGTATTTATCTACAGCATCAAAGCACAATAAAAGACTCTCGGCCTCTCACCTAATACATTTCCTCTGCTTTTATCAACTCCCCTCTTTCCCTTCCTTCTGTCCTTCTGTCTCTCCATCTGCACATTTCCTCTCTCATTTTCTCTTTTAACCGCTCTCACCTCTCCAGCGTCTGTCTGTTGATCTCTTGAAGATGCTCAACAAAGAAAACCACTTTTGGAATACATTATTTCAACCCATTGCATCTTAAAAGAGAGTACACAAGGGAGGAGGAAAGATCGAGGAAGGGGCTAGAAGCTGAATGACAAAAATACCATCCAAATAGTATACTGTATGTTCGTGTTTTTTCTTCCAAATATCTGCTTTTTTTTTACACTTGTTGGTCCCACCATAATCTGTCCCATTTATACCGACTTCTTATATATTAAAGTGTATCTCTGACTTATCTGTGTGCAAACAGCTTTGTTTTCTCCTATTAAGTTTCCTCAGAGCAGTTGTTGATAAATGGTGGTCATAATTTCCCATAAAATATCCTTGTGTATTAAAATCCATCTCCTGTAATTTGGCAATGGCTAAAACGCAGTTTAAAGACTGTTGAAGTCTTTTTTGAGTAACACACTGACGGGCTAATTCACAAAGAATGGATTGCGGCCGCAGATAGCACCATGAATTGTGCATCACTGCCCCGCCTCAAGGTCCAATTCACAAAAGATATTGCGTTAATGATTTTACAACACAAACACGCCCATAAAGTTTTGCCGCTGAGTGCAATTTGCCCTTTATTGCAAATGTGGCAAAGTATAAATGTTGTCTTTGTGCCAAGAACACAGTAGGCAGAACAATGACAGAGAGAAAAAGAAAAATTACATTTTCAGACCATGAGCTACAGGTTCTGACCGACAGTGCAGAGGCATTCCTCAAAACGTCAGGCAAGGAATTTAAACGTGACAGAGAGAAACTGAATTTAATATCCCGGTCTGTCGGTGTGCTTCAGTTACCACCAATTCTCTGAAAATGCTAAGAATTTCAATGTAACTGCATGTGGCTATTAGCGCTCATCTTTGTGAATTGGACTGGTTTCACAACGAGGCTCATTTGCATAGAAAGGGGCCAATTTTGTGCCAAATTTATGCATCTAACTTTAAAGCAAGGAGTCCTTCACATATCTCAAGAACCGTTCATCCAATATACTTCACACAATCACTTGGTGTGTGTATTGCTGGAGACCCAAGGACATGCATTGTTGACGTTGGTGCAATAAGGACATGCGACACGTTCAATATTAATAAACTTTGAATAAAGAAGCGATAGTGCTCTGTGCAGCAGTGGAGGCGGGGCTTCAGGGCTCTGTGGACTGAGTCCAGCATGTCGTCTGCAGTGGGCCTTTACAGGCAGCGGCTCATTGATTGCTTGTTACTTTTGCTGCTGGATGCTAGATATACTAACGTTATAACCAAACTCTTCTTCACTTCTGTGGAGTCAACAAGCAATGAGCGGTTCTCGATAACTCTGCGAGCAGCAATACCGGGAGCCAAGCAATCGGCTTACTATACCTAATTTAAATACGTCCAAATAGCACAGAGGCGCTATTTGCTTGGCACAGTTAAATTAAGGGTGCATTTCATCCTTTGCGAATACTTTAAGAATTACAAGGTCTCTTTTTGTCTTATTTGTGCAGGTTTAGTAGCCACCATCCTTTAGTGAATTCGCCCCTCAGTGCCTACAAGGTGCATAGGTGCTATACATAATCTTTTACCTCACCCAGAACGAAAGGAATATCGCAAAGGGTATTAAAAAATCCGAACAATACAGGGCATGAAATCTCTTGGCATTTGCTCAGTTCAGAGTGTGAACCTGCTCTCTGCTCTGACAGAACAAAAGACTAGTTTCAGTCACTGGGGTATTGACTGCTGCTCTGGCCTCACCTTTTGTTACCACATCTTTTCTTTAACCAAGAAATCCCTGCAGATTAAAATATGTATATATTACAAAACTAACAGTACAGAAGTTAGAAAGAAAAACTTAAAACAGACAGCATGATCAACGATATGGGCAGTAGATACAAAATCCAGGTGCCTGTAAGTGACAGGAGATGAAATATCTACAGTAATTCATGCTGTCTCTGCAGGCTTAATGATGGCCATAAGACCAGGGCTTTTATTTATCGAGCATCCTAGAGTAGGAAATTAGTCTTGCAAAAAGTATGCCTGTCTCTTCCAGGATTTGAAGAGCTGTACTAAACTGTCACATTAATGAAGATGTAGAAATATGGGTGCACTAGAACGTGACCCTCATACCATAACGGTTCCACATGAATACACAAACCATTGCAGCCCTTGTATGGTGACACTCCTTTCTTACTGAGTCCCTTCGCAAGGTGTATTTGTGAACATTGTCAAAGGTCTGGTAGTAAGTATACTTGCTCTTATTATAAAGGAGCATTAGATCATACATTGAGGCCTGTTGCTGTTGAAAGGCAGTTTGGAGGACTCCACCAGCCCAACTCAGAGAATGGACAGCTGAGTAGAGTACTGCATTGTCTGCATAAAGTCGCACGACCTTCCCGATGTTATGTAAGCACAGGGTGAAGACCAACCTTGTAGGATCACACTGGTGTTGTCCATGAAGATCATTTATGACTCATAAAGATATCACAGAAGTGGGATTTTATCAATGAGACCCTGAAGCAGACGTGATATAACAGAAACAGTTGATATTAAAATCTCATTAATGTGTCCAGTGTCTTTGTGGTAAAGGCCTTTGCACACCAAGACTGTATTGTTAGTATGCGTTATTTAAATCCGTTGTGTGATAAAAATTATTACGCACAGAAACCTTGCACACTGAGTCCAATGCATTTTATTATTCTCTTTATTGTGAAAATTCACAATACAAGACAAAACTGAATGAATTACGTGGGTGCAGTACAATGGGGCTAATGAATGAATGACAATTAGCAAGAAGCTATCGTTTAGCTGCCTAGAGCACAATCACTACTGTCTAATCTTTTGTATATCCTTTGTTTTGCTGTTCTGCAATCACCTGCTACAATCTATCTAAATTCCGCATCTCTGGATTCTTTTATCTCTTGACCGTAAAGTGAAAATCAAAGCTGAAAACTTTAATGAGGGACAAAAGTTTCTGAATCGGTGTGTAAACGTGATTGACACAACCTTTGATCTGCTTCTGACTTTAGTGGGATTGGCCACGTTTTCAGTCTCCTCTTCCAGTATACAAAAACTACATCATCACACATATTCGGACAGACTTTATTAGCAGCTGTTCTGCTGATTCACCATGTTGAATTGGTATTTGGCATATTTTGCTCCTCTGCATTTTCTTTTTGTCTTCTAGTAGCAAAATACCACAAGCAGAAAGCTCCAAAGCAAAGCAAAGCAAATTAAAACTTTACCAGACATCAGGCATATTCTCAGTTTGTGCTGCTTAATGAAATTCACCATGACGTGAAAATGGTTGGCTTCTTTTTTGGAGTACAAATACAGACTATTGTCTAGTTAATTTCTTTTCATTCAGGCGCAGAATGTTTAAGCATGTTGTGAGCCAGCCAGCCATCAGCTGCAGCCTTTTCTCTGTGTTCAAGTGCGACTTTTAACACCATATGTGAGGCGACGTGATCACTTCATCTTTGTCAGCAGTAGATCTTTGAATTCGGCTTGGTGTGTCGCTGCCTTAAAAACAGGGGAGTCAGCACTGGAGTTAATGGATCAAGCTTTGGTCCAAGATGTGTTTTTTTCACTTAATCAGATTCAATCAACAGACTATGATCTGGAGCTGCCACGATTAATCGATTAGTTGTCAACTATTAAATTAATAGCCACGATAATTGATTAATCGGTTTGAGTAATTTTTTTATAAAAAGTCAAAATTCCAGCTTCTTAAATGTGAATATTTTCTGGTTTCTTTACATTAAACATTAAACTGAATATCTTTGAGTTGCGGACAAAACAAGACATCTGAGGACGTCATCTTGGGATTTGGGAAACACGGATCGACATTTATCACCATTTTCTGACATTTTATAGACCAAACAACTAATCGATTAATCAAGAAAATAATCAATGGATTAATCAACAGTGAAAATAATCATTAGTTGCATCACTACTATGAACCGAGGATGGTCCCTCATAAAAATATTGAATGTCTGAGCACTAAATGTATTTCCATGTTCAACATCAAGCCAACTCAGCATCTGAGATCAAACTGACTATCAATGTCACTGGAGTAAATGTTATACTACACACCGCCTGTACAGCGCTCCCCATCTGCTGCCGTTCAATCACTCAGCTCCCAGAAAACATGTATAAACATATACTGTATTATCACCATTTAGTTTAATCATGCAGGCCTTGATACACAGATACAGTATACTGTGCATGCAGTACATTAGATTAAAGAAAGGCTTGTCTTTGTTATCTACTGTATGTTCCTCTTCATGCAACGTCTGTGTGTGTGTGTGTGTGTGTGTGTGTGTGTTCTTCACCAGCCCTTGCTGTGGGGGTGTCTGTTATTATTAGCACCTCTGTCGCCATGGAAACTATTTCAGTTACACTAATTGGCTTCATAACAAGAAGAGTGGGTACGTGTTGAACTGGCTGAGAGATGGAGAAAAATCGAGGGGAGAAATGAGTGGAAGAGTGAGAAAGGACAGAGTAGAAGTTAGAGGGCATGAGAAGAGTTTTCCAAGGGTGGAAAGTGGAAACGCACAGATGTGTTAACGGCGTGGAGGAGACGATGGGAGAACAAGACAAGGATGGAGGCGGGAAAAGAAAATGCTCATCTTCTTCCCAGATTTTTTGAAAATAGCACACATATTCCCACAAGGTCCTGCAATCAGGCATCTGTTCTGCAATTGTTCGGTCGGATATGTGTGTGTGTGTGCGTCTTTATTGTGTGATGCCATGGAAGAGAGTGAAGGCGGGCTATTGTAGTGGTTCTCTACCACCACGAGTGATTTAACGCCGGCTGTTGTAGTCGCTAGATCACTCATTTAGATGTGCTGGAGTCTGCGGAATCACTGGAGATATCAGCTTGTTTTTCTTCATTCACAAGGAGACATCTTTCTCCATTATTTCTTGTATCAGAAACAGCTTTCACAGGCTTCAAAATTGCCCATGCAGCATCATCCATGTTACCAAAAAGCCTGCATTTTGTCATTTCCACTACTCGTTGTTGTTGTTTTACCGTGTCTTTGTTGTTTTCTTTTAGCAACCTCTCACTGGACCGAAGAATATTTCTTTGACGAAATGAAAGACGCTTCAGGGTGATGTCAGTACATCTAGGATGTGGACAAAACTTTACACCAATCACTGCGGTCCTCTCTGACACAACACAGCCACCTGACGCGAGTGTCCGCTAAGAAATCACACGTCACTTTGCAGATTAAGTCACATTGTGTTTCAGGGCGTCTCTGTCAGCCCGGAGGGGGGGGGGGGGAGCTACGGTCATTTCAAGCTGGGTTTGACAAAAGCAACAAAATGCGAGTGATTAAATGTGACATGCGTTGCAAAATGCATAGACAGAAGTAAATGGGCTGTAGTTTAACTCAAAATGACACCAGCATTCTCTTCTAACACTGGCTGGCTGTGAGCTTGGCAGTGAGACTCCAGCAGGCTGGTCCATGCATATTGGAGGCACACAGATGGCCTCGGCGCTGAATATGGATGAGGGATCTGACACCACAACTCAGACAGACAGCGTGGAAAAGAGAGCGAGAGAAAGGGAAGGTGGAGAGGGAAGGTGGAGAAGGAAGGAGGGAGACGGGAGGGCGGATCAATAAAGTGGAACCTCAGGTGGCAATTATATATCAGTAAATACATCTGGTTTTAATAACCTCACTCAATTTTCTCTTATCCCTTTCTTTCCCTTCCCTGCCTCCTCAATCCCCAGTCTATCCCTTTGGCTATGGCGGTATGAATTATGAGACACAAATGAGGTGTGTGTGTGTGCGATTGAGCAGTACATTGTGGTTGTGTTTGTCTATGAGTGGGCTGAAGGCCAAGAGCGAGGGAGAGGTGCAGCGCAACAGTAGCTGCAACAGCATCTGTCGGGCCGAGGGTGTGAAGGTATTCCCTAGCAATACACAGAGGTTATAAAAAGACACACATTTATCATAAGTTGACACACACAAACAGGCACGAACACACATGTGCACACTCGCAGAGAAAAACACACACTAGCAGAGAGTCCAGATCATGCAAACACAAACATATATTCACATATGACTAAACATTATAAATAAAACACCAGCGTTACTGCCTGAATCGCTGCAGGGTGGATTCATGTGGTTTTACATTTTGCATTAGTGTATATTTCTATTTCTGTATGTGTGTGTGTGTGTGTTGGCAGAGCTAACAAGGTCTTTAGTAGAGGTGGTCTTTGGCAGTCTGGCGAGGGTGGTCCAGCGATCCTTCCATGTTGTCACATTAAGTGGGTCTCTCTCTCTCTCTCTCAGTGGGAGAAAGAGAGCGAGGAAGAGGAGAGGGAGGGACAGGTGGCAGCAGGTGTGAGGAAAGAGGGATGAAGAAAAGAGGACAGGAAGCATGGACAGGAGAGGAGACAGAGGGTGTAATGGAAAAGAGGCAACAACAGAAGTAAGGCAGAGACTATTTTGTCTTGAATACTGATTTTAGAAAGCACATGAAGTAACTTTTTAGAAGAGGATCACATTACAGAGATATTGACGTTAAGGTAATGAGCTGTAGCTAAAATGGATGTACTTTAAATGTACATCAGAGACACTTCCTCTTAATGATCAAACAAATGAGTTAAATCCAGGTAAAAACAATGATCCTTTACTGATTTCTTTTTGTAAATGTATACCAATCTATACAAATGTGCAGATAAATTGAAGCCGATGAGTTAGAGAATGATTTTATGCTTCAACACGATTGAGATGTGGGATGTGAACAGGGAGCTGAGACTCCCTGTTAAGTCCCTAAAGTAATATTGTATACTTGTTTATGAATGTATGAATAGAAATGTCATTATTCTGTAAAGGAACATTAAGTGGTTTTGTATTTCTTTTCATGCAGAGCAGACAACATACACTATATATTTTTCCAAAAGCATACAAGATTGATGTAGTTCCTTCCAGGCAGCCACTGGTTTCTGTTCATGCTCAGTATGAAAATCAACTTACAGAGAAACTTGCCTCAGATAGGTAATCCATCACAGTGAACATTTAATCAGCTTTATTTTTTGCCAGTTACGTTGGCCTCATTACGAGCATGCGTCGTGGAATGGAGAGTTTTCTTTCTCTTGGTTGTTCACTGACACTTTGACATGTAATGATTAAGGGTTGATCTGTTTTAATACAATAAATGAGCACATTTTACAGTTTTCCATCGCCTTAAATCACACAGATAGTGCAGCCTTAAGCGTCTGTGTAATAGGAGTCCCATAAAGACCATTTAATGTTTCCCTTTCAGTCTAATGGATCACTCTGTAAAACAGTGTAAATACACATAAATGTATGTTATATAACCCATATTACATGAAATACATACTATTTTCTGTCAATTTGCACATATATGTTTGCCATCTTTTCCCACAAGTACACACAATGGGCTCAATAGTTACAGAAATGCATTTCAGTTAATGGATCAATAAAAATAATAAACTCATGCATTTCTGGCAAGTAGTCAAATAAATAACATTGGAGCTGACCTGATTCCTGTAGCACTATATTGTTGTTGTTGTTCAGCGCTTGTAGCCTACATGTAGGATGTAACGGTTGGTCTTATTGGTGTTTGTCCCGTCCCTTCTCCACTGCGATTGGACAGCTGGGTAAAAAGTGACAGTGTGGAACGCAGCGTTTTACCCAAAGATGAACATTTTTCAACTCTCGGCAACCAGAAAAAAAACACCAAAAACTCAGCGCAGAATAGACACTCAGCATCAAATCCATTGCAAAGAACTAAAAAAAAAACTTACGTGAACTTAGTGGTTGTGGCGTTTGCTTGCGATTGGCTTGTCAATAGCGCACTTTTGCAATATTGCGGTTATTGCAACAGCCCGACTCAAAAGACATATTTTGGATTGAGCGTCACTTCAAGTTATATTTTACCCAACATATTGCAGTCTAAAGATTTTCTTTGATAGTTTTAAGTCTTTGCAGGTTGATAAAAGGAAACCAATTGCTGCCCTGAAGGTAGAAAATCAATCAAAAAGTTATGCTATGCCTGACAGCAATGTAAAGTCTTGGTGATTTGTAGTTAGTGGACCAAAGCAACAAAAAAAAAACATCATTATGATTCTTGAATGCTCTGGTTTTCTCCAGGACTTTCATACCAGCTTTGCTCTTCCCTCGTTTTCTCTCTCATTTCTTCTTTTTCTGCCTCTTACAAACCAAGGGAACCATAAAATGGCCCTCCTCGGGGAACAGCTTGTAATGTCTGTCTGTAAGATTGAAACAGCCAAAGTTTCACCTCCGGCTCGGCTCCCCAGTGACTGCTCATATCAGAGCTACTGGGCCTCGATTACTTTTTCCTGTATCTCCCGTCTCCATCAGCAGCAGGGAGATGAAGCTCTTAGTGATATATTTCCCGTCTGGGTTCATGGACGATAACTGTAGTCCCTTTTGGGTCCATTCACTCCCAACCTGACAGATAAGACATGTTGCTTTTGTGTTTGGATGTGTGTGTGTGTGGACGAGGGGGGGAGCTCCCTGCAACAGGCACAACCGCTGGCTCAGTAAACTAATTTGATGATCTAAGTATCAGTGTCTATCTGTTTGTGCACTCTTTGTTCAGCGCTCTCAAAGGCAATTTCAAGTCTTTTGTTCCATCCACCACCACCGTCTCTGAAATGATTTTTCCCCTCGTCTACTGTGCCAGTTGGTTTTGTTTGCTCCTTTTGTTTGAGATTTCCTTTTGCTTGCTTGAGGAAAACATGTTTGTTATTGTTTGGATCCATTAGCGTTTTGTTTCTCATGTCAGAGACGTTTTTCTTTTGTATGAGCCATTCCTTCGGGAAGATCAGTTCATCCCCAACAAAACCCCATTTTTAAGCATTTCTGAAGAAAAACAACAACAAAATTAATCAGAATTATGTACATATTGGACTAACCGTAACCACCATCTTTATCTAACCTTAACCAAGTGTTTAAATTGCCTAACCCTAATGATAACTTTAATATAATTTATTCTCCATGGCCACAATGCTTCCCTTACCTTAACCATACCATAGTTGCCTTGCACAGATTTTTCAGAGGGGTCCCTTGACCTCTGACCTCAAGATATGGATGAAAATGGTTTCTATGGGTACCCACGAGTCTCCCCTTTACAGACATGCCCACTTTATGATAATCACATGCAGTTTGGGGCAAGTCATAGTCAAGTCAGCACACTGACACACTGACAGCTGCTATGATTTGAGCATATTTTGTATGCTAAATGCAGTACCTGTGAGGGTTTTTGGACAATATTTGTCATTGTTTTGTATTGTTAATAATTTCCAATTATAAATATATGCATACATTTGCATAAAGCAAGCATATTTGTCCACTCCCATGTTGATATGAGTATTAAATACTCCCTTGACAAATGTGTGATTCATTTGCAATGAATCACAATCAACTATGGACAATCATACAATTAATCTTGATTATATATTTTAACCGATTGACAGACCTATTTTTAACTTTTTCGGTTTTGCAGAATCTTCTTCTATTGAAATTCTGGTCTGACGTTAGGAAGGGATTTGTCCTGCCAAGCAAAGGAAGTTCATGCGTGCTGCTTATGAATTAAAGCAGGGATGTACAGCACATCAGTTTGAGTTATTAATGACAACAGGCTGCTGTATATTCACACAGACAAACACACGCACACACACACACACACACACACACACACACACACATTCATTCAAGTACATGGAAGTGGATTTCCCTGCAGGAATAAATGCACACCTCAGAGGTAATGGCAGTAATTACAGAGAATCAAAGCCCTGACTGAGACAAGGGGCGAGATGAGGAGACGGGGAAGGACAGAACAAGGAGAGGACGAGGGGAGAACAGAAGAATGAGGCGTGGAGGGGGGAGGGATGCAGAGCGAAGGTGCAGGAGCATAGTTGGGGAAAGTGAAAAGAAAGAGCAGAGTGATGTAAATTGGCACGCACCTTGCCTTTCTGCACAGTCAGCGGAGTAACGGAGACGATACAAAGGTGCAAAGAAAGAATGTGCCTTGTATATGTGAAAAGAAGCAAGAGACGCAACAATAAAGCTAATAAAAAGGAGTTGGTATATGTGGGGGAAACAGGAGAGAAGTGTCACACCTGGAAACACTGCTGATGCTTCAGCATTTGTATACCGGATAAAATATTGAACATTAGACAGCTACATCCAAAGCTGTGACGCTTGTTACTCAGATGAAGTGGTGATGTGGGAGGTGAGCGGAAAGAGAGACATGAAGGGGGTCGCTGTTACACAACCGCGTGGTATGCCTAATTTTGTACTTTCACTGTGGTTTGACTGGCACAAGCTCTACGAGAGCGCAGACGTGCTATGGATACACCTACTGTTAATGTTTCTCTGTTTTCATGACGACCACGTACCTGCAAACTGAAAGACGTCACAGAAGCTTTAAGAGTAACTCAATAAGAAAAACAAAAACACTGGATTCCGCAAGTTCACTCCACTTTATTCATCACATGTTTTCAGTTCCACTCAATCACTTTAGTGTCTGCCTGAAGCATTAGTCAGGCTTTGGTTTACTTAAGAAAGAAAGAAAGAAAGAAAGAGTGACATGGAATGCACCTTAGCCTAACGATCTGTCTGAACTCTTGTTTAAACAATCAAATGAACACCCCCAGAGAACGTAATTATACTCGCGCCTGTCTTCCCTCTTCTCTTCTTTTTCTCCCTCTCTTCCTCCCCCTCGCGCTCTGTCTCTTTCAAAGCTTTAATTATTTATGATTTAATCACAGGGAGCGCTAAAAGACGCCGCAGCTGCCGCCTGTCACACACACACACACACATGCACACACACACACACACACTAATACATGCACAAGTAAGAACATGACTAATGACACTGTGTCAGTTTGTTTTAAATTGTTCCTATTTTCCAGTGACGATACCTTCATAATACAAACTCAAGAAACAAATGATATGGTTGAAGAGCAGCCATTCCACCTCAGCACATACATCTTCTTGTGTGTATAACTAATTAAATCTCTTGCTATGTTGTTATTTTTTCCATTCACATATCTCAGCAATATCACACCTCTCTTTGAGCACACTTTCAAATTCAGGCTAAATGCTTTGTAATAGATCCCCTCTAATCAGAATAAAAATCTCCCACTCGATACCCAGACAATTACGAGGAATACTTACGGGATTAAAACTGCCCAAATCTAATATCTTAACTTTCCAATTATCTGTCTGATGTGTGTAACCAAGAGACGGTCTCTCTCACGCTGCAAATAAAGCGGAAAGTTGGCGAGACTGAATCATTTAATGCATAATTGGAGGCTGAAGTGAAAGTAGAAATTGAAATAGCATGTCAGGCAATCATTATTCTGTGACACTAGGGTTGTAGCTATTGATTGTTTTAGTAATTGAGTATTCTACCGGTTATTCTATCAATTAATAGAGTAATTGGATAAGAAATACATTTGCTTTGTTTTTAAAGAGCAATAATAAATATACAAAAGAGAAAATGAGACAGGTCTCTTAAAATGAACAACTGATTGGTTTCCTTTTAGAAAAATCAACATATTTATTGATTAAATTGCATACAATAATATTATCTGTAAAGAATAAAAAAGTACACAACTTATGAGGATATCAGTGACAATGGGGCCAATCTATTGAATTAAATTCTATGTACATAATATACTGTAATTTCAATTCCTGTTTAAGTTTTGACCAATTTGTTGCTGCATTAAAACGGTTTACACCTGAATTAAAATTCCTGTTAATTTTAAAAATAAATTGCCAAGTTGTGGGTATATGATTTCTTATTTAATAATAAATAATTTACTAAATGTATGTTATGTTATCTATGTATTTATGATGTATCTATTTATTTATGTATCTATGTACTTTTTTACAAAGTTAGGAAAGTGATGTTTAAATCAAGCCTGATGTTTCTTTACACATAAAAGAATGATCCCAGTCGCGTCCACACAGTGAGGCATACAGCTTATTAATTAAACACCGGTATCGGATCGGTGCTCGGTATCGGCGAATACCCAAAGTCCAGCTATCGCTATTGGTATCGGGACTGAAAAAGTCAGAATGGTGCATCTTTAGTTCGAATTCAAAATTGATATTGATAAATTAATATTCAGGGATCTTGCTTCCTGTGCTGCATGTCTCTCCTCTCTGGGGCTGAGCGAGTCATCTAAACTGATCTAATCATGTGGCCACAAAACTCGCTACAGCAGCTATATCCACCATTACGAATAAAAGGACGTCTGTCATCTTATCAAGACGTTCTTTTGCCAGGAATGAGTGCGTTCCATAGCCTGTGAAAGTGAGTGTGTTCGTCTCTCGCTCTCCCACACTCACTCTCTGCCTCTCTCTGTCTTTCTCTCTCTCTCCGGTGCGTGCTGTCCAGCGGCAATACACAATTACAACTATCCAAACCAATAATTGTTTTGGGATTGCTTGTGACAGCCCTAGTGTCCACTTTCCGATGCACTCGCAAAATCAATCTGTGCACCGTTGATAGCGCCACAGCAAACACACACCCTGATGTTTGTGTGGACGGGCGTCGCAGGGGAGATTAAACAAAACCAAGAATTTGCAGCGATGATTTTTAATAATCGAGTTACTCAAAGAATCGTTTCAACCCTAGGTAAAGTGCTTAACTTCCTTTTTAACTCGGTCTCCCACACACCAGTTTAAATGAAGGACACTATTACTGCACATCTGACGCTTACTTTTTCTTCTCTACATTTTACTCACAGGATACAGTTGAATTACCTAGATATTAATGAAAAACTAGGGCTGTCAATCGATTAAAATATTTAATTGCGATTAATTGCTTGATTGTCCATAGTTAATCACAATTAATCGCAAAATAATCACACATTTTTTAACTGTTCAAAATATACCTTAAAGGGAGATTTGTCAAGTATTTAATACTCTTATCAACATGGGAGTGAGCAAATATGCTTGTTTTGTGCAAATGTATGTATATATTTATTATTGTAAATCAATTAACAAACAAAACAATGACAAATATTGTCCAGAAACCCTCACAAGTACTGCATTTAGCATAAAAAATATGCTCAAATCATAACATGGCAAAATGCAGCCCAACAGACAACAACAGCTGTCAGTGTGTCAGTGTGCTGACTTGACTCAAACTGCATGTGATTATCATAAAGTGGGCATGTCTGTAAAGGAGAGACTCGTGGATACCCATAGAACCCATTTTCATTCACATAATTTGAGGTCAGAGGTCTAAGGAACCCTTTGAAAATAACCGTGTCAGTTTTTTCTTGGTGTAAGTTTGGAGCTAGAATGGCATGGTTGATACCAATGGATTCCTGAGGTTTTCTAGTTTCATATGATGCCAGTATCTTCACTCTAGCTTTAAAACTGAGCCCGCTACAACCTCCGGAAGAACAATTGTGTTAATGCGTTAAAGAAATTAGTGGCATTATAATGAATTAGCGCATTATTATTGCGTTAACTTTGACAGCCCTATTGAAAAATTATATTATTTACATATTATATATTGAAAGCAATGCTTTGGAAATGATTTATTTCTGACTTTCTCTCTTGGTATTCAATGAAGGTCGGAGGGGGTAAGGAGGATGGGAGAGAAAGGGGGAAAGAGGAGAGGTTATGTCGTCCCCTCAGGAGTTAGTTTGACTGTTAGATTAAAATCAAAGAGAGATGGAGAGAAGAAGGTCAGGGTTACGTGCAAAGGACAGAATAAGAAGAAAGACAGAGGAGGAGGTGGTGTTGTATTGTTATTGTTTGGATGTTGTCACATGTCCATTTCTCTCTGTGTCTTTATTTGATTAGGAGACTGGAAATAAATCACAGTGCTGTGTTTAAAGCTGCCCAGTGGCTTGGTGGTTTGTAGAAGTGGTGGGAACACATCTCAGATTTTAAAGACTAATGTTATACTAAAACAATAAAGATGTCATAACATCAGCTGCTCCACAACAAAGACATTATAGCATGTGTGTCTTTGTCCATTCAATGAGAGTTTTCTGCAGGTAGACAAGGTTTACACGACACACTGGAAGAAACACTGAACCTTTCAAATTCATTTTTCAGTTGGCAATTGCGAGTTCAGTCTGAATGACAAACAAGAAAATGACCTTTCCTAATGAGACACCACTGATACTGCCTACTCCCAGAAAGACACACACAGCCACACACTGATTGAGACATACCACGCTGTTCAGATGATGTTCAGAGAAAGTCAAATGATGATTTCTGACATCCATCAGTCACCTCCTTTTTTGTCTGAGAGGATAAATGTCTACATCTTCTTGTAGCGCTATGTGTGCAACATACGTGTGCGTGTCTCTGGGTGTGTGTGTGTGTGAGAGAGTGAGTATATTTAGACATGTCGACATGCCTCCGCAGGCAATCCTGTACTGCGTTACCATGGAAATGACGGAGCCAAATTGTCAGTTTGCACTAGAAAAGAGGGGTAAGTGATGCAGAGCCTCGATGTCTTTATGTGTGTTTGTGTGTGTGTGAGAGAGAGAGAGAGAGAGAGAGAGAGAGAGAGAGAGAGAGAGAGGGGGGGAGCAGTGTGTATTAACTTCATTTATACATTTGGGTGTGTGATGAGTCGCTCACAGAGGCTCCAGTGGGATGATGTGTGTTTGTTTTGGTTATTGAGGCTGATAAAAGAATATTAGTGGCATGGTGCCCTCGCCCTCGGCCACTAAATGCCTCCATTCGTGTTTGACCAGGAAATTAAATCTTTTATGCTTTTCAGACGATGCTGAGCCGTTTGATCTCCCTCATTGTCTCTGCCAGCGTTATTGACCCTTTTCCACCTGCCAATCTTTCTCCCCTTCCCGTCTTCCTCTGCAATCTCCTTTTATATTTCACTTTTCCGTTCTCTCTCTGCGTCTCAGTCTGCCTTTTAGTGCATCTGTCCACCCCTTACTGGGCGATCGTGGTGAGATGCAGCTGTTTTGGGAGGAAGCAAAAAAAGACAGATGATGAGATTTCGCCGAGGTTCATTTAACTGCTTTTGGGGGGCCGTGTACTCCCTATAAACTGTTAAATGAACCTAAAACGTTGAAGAAACAAAGTTTAGATTCCTAAACTTCTTAAGACGACAGTGCAGCTGTCAATTTGAAGATCTTGTGGAAAAAAATATTATAGAAGAAGATTATATGAATAAAATATATGAGTAGACATACTAAGACTAAACTAAACTTTGATTACTTTGAGGATTTATTTGATGAAATTTAATTTTAATCTGAGGTAGAGATTAAAGATCTGACATTTTTGTTTTTAGCCTCACAGAGCTGATTGCATGACTTTAGCCTCTTAGTATTGTTGAGATAGTAATCATTCTGTAGTCTACCGAGTGAAATCAGGACAGTAATGGCAAAGAAAGAAAGGCTACACAATCAATTTCATACTTATGGAAACTACAACCGTAGACAATGATGTGTGACTTGTGTGTCAGTGCCGTTTACATCACTTCAGGACAGACAGCTTCAGACTTCATCACAGATTCATCCAGACTCATTCCAACGTTTCAGACACAAACAATCTTTTAGTAGTAGGGATGTTAACAACTAATTTCCCTAAGTTTAAACTTAGGCTAGTCGACAAGTCTAGAAGTAAGAAAACAGTCAAAATTGATCACAATTTAATCTAAACGGTAAACATTGTGTACAAGAGCCATTTGAAATTGTTAATAACATTTTTCAATAACCAAGTGGTATTTAAAATGCCGCTGAAATCAATATGTCCCCAGTGTCCGCTCTGGTCGACCGGTTAGGAATGCACCTCACGAACCCAGTGTGTGGTGTAGTATTTGATGAAGCGCCGAGGAGTCATGGTTTGGCATCGCTTATAGGCTACCATTAGTATATTAGTGTGCAGGTTTTAACGTTCCACCTTCTCTTTCCTTCTCCCACTCTCTCTCAAACGCACTCAAACAGCGAGGGATGCAGCGCTTAGCAGTCGATTTTCTCAGTATTGTTAATTGTCACAGTCCTCAGTCCAAAAGTCAACTTTTATTGAAAAATTCAAAACATATTTTTCTAATGAAATATTCAGCTTCAATCCATATTTGTTGCCGTTTAGCCTTTTAAAAACGACTAGTATAAAAGTAAGAAAACAGTCAGAATTGATCACAATTTAATCTATAAGGTTAAACATTGTGTACAAGAGCCATTTGAAATTGTTAATAACATTTTTCAATAACCAAATGGTATTTAAAATGTCGCTGAAATCAATATGTCCCCAGTGTCAGCTCTGGTCGACCGGTTAGTAATGCACCTCATGAACCCGTTGTGTGGTGTAATACGCTACCATTAGTATAGTAGTGTGCAGGTTTTAACGTTCCACCTTCTCTTCCCCTCTCTTTGTCTCTCTCAAAGGCACATACACAGCAAGCGACGCTCTCCCCTCTCGCCTTCTTTGATCTTTAACGTCCGGTGGCGGTGTGTCTGCCCTCTCTGGTCCAGCTTTTGCTGAGGGGCCGCAGGTTTCCACCCTGCACTGCTTTTCAGCGCATACCAGCAGTGACCGCTCCATCCTCCGCATGGCGATTGCCTCATTAACGTTATGGTTCCCTTATAGCATTGGGTTTAAATCTGAACTATTGCCAAATAGGCACTTTTGCTTTCCGCTTCGCATTGTCTTGTCTATCAACTGTCTAAATAGGTTTTATTTCCGTAAAAAATGCAAAACGACAGTGCCCGAACACCGTGTAACATCGGTAACACCGACTACCACAACAAGCCTAGAGCGGAGAGCCACCGTCGCTGCTGCAGAAGGAGTAACAGCTCTCCAATGCAACAGCTGAAACAATATGTATTTTAAATGTGTACATTAAGAAAATAATAAGTTTAATTGACTAGTATTTTTGGTGCAGTCTAACATGGGATGCAACGTTTAATTTACTAGTCGACTAATCGTGCACATCCCTAAAGGCAAGGTAAACCCCTGTGTGACTAGAAAGCTGCTCTACAAAATGTGGGCATCAGTTTTGAGAGAAATTACAATGTAATTACTTTGTCAGATTCTTAATAGTCTTCTAACCTCGGGGTTCATTGTTCACTGTACCGTAATGATACATGCTGACACTGATCAAAGAGAAAGTAAAACTGCAGCTCAGAGTAAATTGTGGGGACGAGATCAGCACAATCCTGTTCAAACAAAGGGCATGTAGGCGTGAAAATACGCCAGCAGTAGACACAAACTCCACCCCACAACAAGGAGAGAACGAGCGGTTCAACTGGGCAAAACAAATCTGCTAGGACAAGGAGGAAAACTCTACTTATATCTCTCTATCTCTCTCTCTCTCTCTCTCTCCCACTCTCTCTATCTCTCTCTGTTTGTATTAAGACTTTCTATTGCTACACATGCTTTTACCTGACACTGAGTAGAAATCCTGAAAAATATATTGTAAGAGCGAGGGAGAGGAAAGTCAGGTTTGAATGAGCTGTGTACTTTGCTTGAGGGAGGCCTTAGGGAGTGTGAAAGCGTTCTGTCTCATGTGTGTGAGAGAGAGTTTTTGGAAAAAGGCAAAGATGTGTCATTGCCACGGGGAACGTCGAGGGAAAACAAGCCGAGTGTCCACGGCTGATACGACAAAATCATTTGAATTAGCAGTCCATGCTGGTATGCTAGTACAGAAACAGTGTGTGTGCAAACTGAGACAGGAGCTATTATTCTCTTCATCGCATCCTCTCATCATTTTTCATTTCATTTCACTTCATCTGTGTGTTTTTCTGTGTCTATCAGTGTGAGTGGCAGTGAGTGGGCTGAAGAGAGCGCGAGAGAGGGATGAAGGACGAGAGGAGAGCATCAGAGCTGTTTGTGGATTTGATGAGGGATGTTCATGGACAATACACAAGATCCACTGTACAAATGTGTACAAAGTTTGGATAGAGTACCTGTACACACACACACACACACACACACACACACACACACACACACAGATGAGATTTATTTTATTGTCAGACAAAGAGATGAGGGAGGAATGTGACATCAAAAAGCGATACGGTTGGTAATAGAGGATGTTCTGCTTCGGATCAATCCAATAATAACAAACAGACAATTCTCACATTTTTTTGCAAATACCATTTCACTTCTAACGCATAAAGCAGAGCAAACCTGTTGAAAGTACATCCTATATTCGCTCACTTTTATTTAGAAATAGAGCTGGAACTTCGGTGAAAATGTACTCTTACATAATAACTCTTATGTGTTATAACTTTAGGTATGATTTATGCATTAAATGCAAACTTTAAAGCTCCTGAAAACTTGGTTTCAAATCTTAACTATTTATTGTGTAACATTAAATAATCATGAACAAATAAGCAACAATCAAAGTGAAAGTTAGAAAAAAAGCGATATGCTGTTATATACTGTGACACGGTAAATTTGTCTGCCGTCTGCTGTTTTGACGATTATACCTTTCAACATCTCTGGGTGTATTATACCAACGTGGGCAATGTTGCAATATCTGTCAGTGTGTCAGTGTGCTGACTTGACTATGACTTGCCCCAAACTGCATGTGATTATCATAAAGTGGGCATGTCTGTAAAGGGGAGACTCGGGGGTACCCATAGAACCCATTTACATTCACATATCTTGAAGTCAGAGGTCAAGGGACCCCTTTGAAAATGGCCATGCCAGTTTTTCCTTGCGCACAGCACGCGCCAATCTCCTCCTCTGAACTGCACGACCATGATTGATAAAGCAGGAAGGCAGCCGAGAGGTTCCCTAAAATATAAACAATAGGCATTGGGGTTTGGCGATGTTTGTTAGTTTATTTAGCTAGTTTAATGGTCTGCCTCCGTAGAACAAGAGCCGCTCAGCTCCTCAGCGGGCAGAGAGAGAGACAGCGTCGGGGGAAACAACGTGGAGAGCCGGCATATTTTCACATCAAACTCAATGCAATAAGGATTTATTTCGCCCAAACCAGAGTTTGTGATTGTGAATACATTGGAATAGAAGTGCTGCTGGGTCTTTGTGGTAATCACACACAGGTGTTGTCTGGACCCTTAAGGTGTATTGGGCTGATTCAGTCTTGTGAAGGGCTCATTGCATTGTTGGAATATGGTCTCAAAAAAGTACAAAATGCAAGTCTCCCTCAAAAATAATCCAAGGCACACTGTAGTGTTTGAACAAAGTTAAAATGCCTTTATTTTACATGGTAATAATTGTTTAAAATGATCAACGCTTTGCGACCAACATAGGTCTTCTATTTTAAACAATTATTGCCCGGATATCCAGACCTATACCCAATGGGTTCTGAGATTGCAAAAATCTAGACTTGCTAAGGCTATAATCATGATGCATATTGATATTTCAATATAAAATAACATGTACTATGATTGAAGATTTTATCCATATCACTTCCTAACAAATACAAAAATCTGTAAGATAGATCCCAGTAATGATCACAGTATTAACTCGTATCTTGTCTCTCTGTTTACCACCTGAGAGTCCTCTCTTCACAACCTGCTGTTCAGGGCTACTACTCTGTGTCTGATCCACCTGTGTGCTGTTTCTCTGTACCTTGTACTGGCGTATGTCAAGGCAACTCAAACTGCTGTTATGCTGTTAGCATTCACTGGAAGAGCGTCACCTAAATGTTGTGATAATACCAAACTGAAACTCCCTTTTTTCCCCTCAACAAAATAATGATACCAGCGGAGAGCAAGGAGGAATGGGGAGAGTTGTGATAGAAAAATAGCACATGTTGCAGTTAGTCATCTTTCAGTAACCGTAGAAACGGCCAAAGGGGATGTAAAATTGCCGTCACCTTGGGAACAGAATTGATTGGAGAGAGCGAGATAGCAGAAAATGTATGGACTGGGTAGTGGAATGATGGATACCATTATGACAGGTTATACTTAACATAATAAGGTGTAAGGTGTGTGTATGTGTGTGTGTGAATGTCAGTCAAACAAAGAGAAATCAAGGCGTAGGGAGGAATCAATCAGTACGCTCTTTTCTTTCTCTCAGTGGAGCGTTCTGATGGATACAGTTATTATGTAAATGATTGTTCCTGCGTTTGCTCTGCAGATCCTAATTTTACCTTCCGTGGCGCTGCCACCTTCGCACAGATATCTAAAAGCGAGTGGGGGTTATGTGGGTGTAAAAGATTAGTAGCAGCTCCTTTATGAGTGGAGTGAACTACACTGACCTCTTAGTCAGAGCAGTGAACGCTATACTGAGCTCCAGTTGTGCAGATTAATACACAAATTCAACCCCAGAATCTGGTTGGAACATTTTGATCCTGTCTTTCCACTAATCCCTGGAATTCAGTCTGAAATTCACCCAAAATATCTTTTGGAGTTTGGAAGAATGTCCCAAAACAGCTCACAGAGCAGATTTAGGAAGACCCCCTCCTGTTTCAATAGAAAAAAGACAGCCCCAAGGCCAGTTATAGTCCCTTGTCTCAAACTGAGTCTGACTCATCCCATCATACAGCTTTTCTACAGAAACAGCAACAAAAAAAAAAACAGAGCACAACATCTTCAAACAACTGGTGAAAAACACAAGCTGCTTTTCCACCTCTGCCAAAAAATAGAAATATATTTTCACATATCTAAGAGAGCATTCAGACCAAAAACCCTGCGTTGAAAAATGCAAAGAGGTGCATTGGTGGGGGCGTGTTGTTTCAGGTATCGGTAAGACGATGAAATACAACCCAGGAAGGCCAGTTATAGGTAAGAGATTCATAAATTTGAAGGCTTGTCAGACGCCAAAACACTGCACAGCAGGTTATAATACCAGAAGGCGGTATTTTACTGCTCTGGAGAGATTGTACTATAATTTGATTTTTTGTCACGATGATTGTGGTTAATAGTAGAAAATCACTGTTCAGGTTACAAAGTAATCTACCATAAAAGCTTTCGGATGCTTTTCTTTAGCTGTTTTCACTGGTGGGCATCAGAGCGTCATCCAGTGGGCCGCAGTGGTACCACTAAATAGTTTCTTGGTAATATACAAAGCTAGCTTCAATATCACCACGCCAATCACGACACACATCATCAGGTAGAGACAAACGTGTTTTGCCACTCTTAGCTAGCTAATGTTCCCTCAGTTGCTGTGACACAAAATGGATCGGTTTTTGAAACGAAAAAGTGATGAGGGCGTACAACTCTGCATCAGTAAAAGCTCCAAAGAGGAAATCTGACCCTGAATACATTAAATTTGGATTCATGATGGCAGGCAGTGATGCTGAGCCAAAAGCATAGTGTGTTCAATGTGGTGAAATCCTGTCAAATGAGGCACTAAAACCATCGAAGCTCCAGAGACACTTAAACACAAAGCACCCTCTTACCAGTCCATCCGCTTTTTATTTTTTAGCGGTGTAAGGGTGGGGGACAGGGGATGTTCAGGGGTAGATAAAAGAGTCAACAGTATAGAAGTGATGTACATCATCTGAAAGCACTGTGTGTCAAGTTGTTCTAGTCAAGTTGTTGTTACCCATACTTGGTGCTAAATTTAACCTTTTTACCACTCAAGAATTGATAAAAATGATAAAAAATCCCTCCAAAATATCTCATTAAGACACCAAGACCTTGAGGAACACCATAGAAAAAGCCATGCTGTGATTCGGTATCAAAAACTTTTGACATTTGGAGATTTCTGTAAGAATAACGTTTTTCAACGATTGGATGGCGAGCACTTCTGTTGTGTAAACTGCTCAGAAACCCCCTTATTGTCAATCTACCTGGGAAAGCCATCCATCCTCTGAATGCTCTAGATCTCTAGTTTATGGCTGTGTTAAAAAAAAGGGCTCAATACAATGAAATGGCTACTATGGGGACTTACATCATCACACATGAATACAGTTGGGCTCATTGGATCCACAAGAGTCTCAGCTTTCCAGTCATACCCAATTGATGTAATTCCAGGACACACCATTTTAGAATAGGCAAAAATAACACATTTATACTGCAAAAAACTTAAGTTGCTTTCCCCAAAACTGCATGTGATTATCATAAAGTGGGCATGTCTGTAAAGGGGAGACTCGTGGGTACCCATAGAACCCATTTTCATTCACATATCTTGAGGTCAGAGGTCCTTTGAAAATGGAACTAGTGTTTTCACGCTAGCTTTAAAACTGAGCCCACTACAGCCGCTGAGATACCGAATAGTGGAAGAGGTTAAGAGGTTAATGACTTAGTCAAAAGCCACTTTGAAAGCTAGCTACAGTATATGGTTGCTGCTTGTGTAGCTCGTCCTCCTTTTTTTTAATCATATTGTGGTTTTTTTTCTCATTGATTGGGGAAGTTGGTCCTTGAAAATGTTTTCACCATCAGAAGCGGGCCTTGAGTTATAAAAAGGTTGAGAACCCTCGATCTAACTCCTTTTGTTGACACATTTTCATGCAAGTAAAGCCCCTTTGAATTGAACTATTTATTATTGTGTAATTCCTATAAATGCATGATTCCCTTGAACATGAATGTCAAACTTCCCCACTAACAGCACTCTCTTCTCAACAAAGAAAGAGAGTGCCTGTTAATTTTGAGATAAGATGGAAGCTGCAGCTTGTCTTTGCTTTCATCTGAAAGCCTGATTACATGCACATCCTCCCACTGAAAGCTCAACCTTAAACCTAATGGAAACACTATTCCAAACAATAATCTCAAATAGTTTAGATGAATACATGAAATACATTTATTGATGTAAAACTCTTAAGGGAAGAATTTATTTTTTACTTTGCAGCTTGGTAAGAACCTTGAAAACTGCATTGAGCTCTTAAACTTCACTATGAAATATTTTTCCTCTCCTCGTTGAACCTTAAAGTCACTTGTGAAACATTTGGAGAAAAAAAGTAGCGAGAACGCAGCCCACGAGTGTGTGCTGTAACCCTCACAGTGCTTCACAGGTTAATGGCAACAGATGGGGAGAAAAGCGTATGATGCAAAAACACAAGAAAAATAGACATGCTCTAAAAATGTGCAGAGTTTTCTGCCAAAACGGGAGAATTTTGAAACAATAAAAGCATTTATATGTGTGTAAGAGTGCGTTTTTGAGTCTGTGAAGCACATAAAATACCGAAATTTTGAATTGTTCTTGTATCATTTTCACAAATGAGAACAGCAGACCTCATCTTTTATTCCTCTTCCCTCATCCCTCCATCCTCTCTTTCCTTTTCTTCATCTCTCTCGGGTCAGGTCGGGTTAGATTCCAAGTAAGCTCCAAAATAATCATTGTAATTTAAACAGGGGAGCTTAGAGTCAAGGCCCGACAGAAACTCTATCTGAGAGCGGTCTGAAATATGTTGTGCACCTAAGGTGGGTGCCATGCATTCATTTAACTTCATTACTTATTTTTTAATCACTTCAGTGTACACGTCTAACACAAACTGATATAATCTATAAGAAAGTAATTTATAGAAAAGGTGCAGGTGTTTTTAATCCTCTTTTGTTTTGAGAGACCTGAATATCTGTCATATATTAAATCATAAAACTCTGAAATAGCCACACAAAGGTTAGAAATTAGTTAAATACATGTTGACTTATGTGGCAAATGTCAGCAGAATGAGGTTACACAAAGCCAGGGACCATAACATAAATGTTAATTTATGTATTTGGCATTTCACTAATGTGAGGTAGAGGGAGGAGCAGGACTGCATCAAATAGGCTTAAACACACATTAGTGCCTGCAAAGAAACACACACACACACACACACTGATGGAACATCAAAGGATGCAGTGTGACCGCTAAGTGACAGCTTGATCAGAAAGTTTTATGTCTCTTCCTTTGACTGATCTGACAGGAAACAGACACATAGCCTCTGTATC
>NC_051275.1:22420341-22422841 GCF_015220745.1 Sebastes umbrosus
TGTAATACGATTTAAAGGTGCCATCAGTAGAACCTCTTTAGTATCACCTAGTGGCAGCTGTGGGGAACTACAACATCAGCAAACTCAATTTTGCGTAACGATTTTACGCTCAATTCCTGTGAGGTAATTGATACGGTGCTGCGGAGATAAGACTTGTTTATCATCACGGTGTTTTGTATGTCTTTAGTTTATTAATGTTTGATGATGCATACACAATAAAAATTATTTTACATGGCTAACGTTAGCTACATAGTAGGGATGAGTTATGATTTTCGATTTTTCAAATAGTCGTTATTGAATAATAATCGAATAATACCCAGTGATTTTCGAGTAGTATTTTTGCTTGTTATACACATCCCTACTACATAGTAGGCTACTTACCTCTCCAACAAGAAAGTAGATAGACAGAGAGTGCACTTTAATATGATTGTAATCTAACTTAATTATTAAAGTATTCTACTTACAAGATTATACACAATTCTAATGGCCACTTAAGTTGAAAAATACAATTAAATGTGGCGTAGAGACAGTATGGGGTCGTTGTAGCTGCAGTAAACACATGGAATTTCACTCCCTAAATGCAAAATGGGTACATTATGTTATAGCTGTACGTTTTTATCATTTCAACACAGTAATGGCTGCTCCATGCTCTCTTTTTATACATCCTTTTCTCTCTCAACAATATGTTGGTGTCACAGGGTGAACACAGTTCACATCTATCCTACATTAATAGAATTAAGGTCAAGACATTCAGGCTAACAGAGAAGTTCAAACTATAGGTCATTTCAACAATACATCCCAGTCTCACTGCCTGCAGCCAATTAATTAATCTTTCGAAACTGGCATACTGCTCAGGCATCAACACTTGGGCTTCAAAGCGATTCAACAGACAGTTATTTGAACGCTGCTGCAACGTGACGTTGTAGAGATTTAATATGAGGCCAAACGCAGCAACAATCTGCTTTATAATTCATTATACATGAAGACGTGACCTACCTTATAAGTAACGAGATGTAATCATATACTGTATATATGTAAGAAGTGGACGCAGTCACTGTGACGTGACCCATTGGTTGAAGGGGCTGCTGTTTTGAAGCCTCGAATTCGGCATTTTGGCCGTCGTCATCTTGTTTTTTTGCAGCAGGAAGTGACACAAAAGGATCATGCTGAATAAGACATTTTTAGGCGACCAATAATAACTTTCATAAACTGAAAACATACTGTGAAAGGACTAAAGATGAAAAAACACGGACAACTCCCAGACCGGACAACACCGTGGCAGTGACCTGTCAATCACAAGCCACGCCCTAAAGCATACCCTGCTTTATGGTCTATTAGACATATTTGTTAAGAGAGAATATATTTATATATACAGTATATTTTAAGTGTTGATGACCACTCTTTTCATTCTTTCTTTCTTCTTCCTTTCATACATCATCCCTGTTCCCTCCACCCTTTTCCACCCCAGTTTGATCGACCTGAACCTGCCGTGTATTCTAAACCCATATTTCCGTCAGTCCCTCTGCCTCCCTCATCTGTCTTTTTAACTTACATCGACACACTCCCCCTCACCCACCCAATCATTCCTCTTTTATTCCTTTTCTCTCCCATTGTCTGCCCTCTATCAATCACCTCATCTCCATCTCATTTCATCCGTTTCATGTCTCCCAATCTCTCTATCTGCGTCTCTTTTTGGTCTTTTCCTATCCCACCTCTCCCTGTCTTCTTTCTTGCTCTGTCCCTTTTCCTTTCAATCTTTCTGCTCTCACTGCTCTCTCTTACACTATTGACTTCAATCAATTATTGGTCAATTGATTACAGCTGAGGTTAAGGTTCATATACTGCAGGCCTGCCTTGCTAGTACGTACATATTGTTGTGCATACTGCATTGCGGCATGTTTTTTCTTTGAGGCTTAAAGCACTGATTCAACAGATTGCTTCCTTTCACTTCTTTCCTCTTTTGTTGTTGTTTCAAATTATGCATGTGTGCCTTTACAGTGTGTATAATGAGCATAGTAGCATATAGAGAGATTCACATCAACACACATAATACACCGTAAACCAGCGCACACCAGGGTACTGGCGTAGACACAATTATATTGGAAAATTACTGTAAAAACAAGAAAAGGCAAACTGCGTGTTTCACATGTGGCTTCATCAGATGTGATTTTGATTTCTTATGATTTCATTTGGTTTACTGTGGTTTACCCTGCGCCAGCTGCACCCAGGAGAGAGGCGTTACTGGAGAGAATAGAAGCACCACTGTGCATGGGGTATCTTCAGTTTTTTACGCATAATACACACCTTCGACACAAACGCGTACTCGGCTGTGCAGTCGCTCTTCAAACACATTAACCTCACTGTGACCGCAGACAATATATGCAGTTCAAACACTGGGGTAACACACACACACACACATATCAAACTAGTATTAACACAGGCTGTGATAACACGGCTATGATAAAAGGGTTCAAATGGTCGACCTTGAGTATGTGTGAGA